>NC_133658.1:693669847-693969847 GCF_037893015.1 Macrotis lagotis
AATATATGAAACTTTCATCTTATTCTTATTATTCAAATCACTACTATACCTTGTAAAGTAGGGTGAATAAGACAATGTGTAAAGTTTTACAATGCAAAAGTCGCATGAGACCTTTGTAACTGGGGTTGCAGAGGGTGTCCTTTTCTTGTAGGGAGGCCAAGGGTTTCCAGGGAATTTGCCACTCTGTTTTAAACTATAGAAAAAATACAAGATGAAAATGAGATTAAAACTCCACTTAAACCAGAATCCAAAATAGTAGGATTAAAAACTAATCAGTTAGTAACAAATGAAATGCAAGATATACTTTCCCTAGGGTGACTGTTAGACTTTTTACAATGGAAAGGAGCAACCACACATATCAGAGAAACCTATGTTAATAAAGGTAAAACAAAAAGGATAGAAAGATGCATAGAGGTCCAATTAAAAAGTCCAATAAAACCAGCAAAGAGAGTAGTACCACATAGGCAGTTAAAATAAGAAAGAAGTAACTATATCTCTTGAGCTATAACAGCAACAGGTTCTTTTAAAAAATATATTTAATGGTCCTACATAGATCATTCATAAACTCCAAGTTGTAAAATATTTTTTCTGATACCATTTACAGAGACCAAGTTATTTTGCATGTATATAAAAGTAAACATGTAAACATTATCAATAAAGTTGGTATTTTTTTGACCTTTCATTCCAACAGAAGCCAATACAAATCAATAGATATAATACTGCTGATATAAAATGATGATGTGCTTTATTAAAAATAATTATTAAATCTGTAGTCTAGGGATCCTGAGTTCAAAATCTTAGTGTTTCACTGATGGAGCATTAAGCAAGACCCTGAAGTTTTCATACAGTATTATTCTGCAGTATATTCTTTCTAAATACTATCATCAGTATCTCAACTGTAAAATAAAGAGGACATTCTCTCCAATTTATGATATGGTGACAATTAAAAATCACCTTTTAAGAATTCAATTCAGCACACATTATTTAAATGTCTTTTGGATATATGGTATTTTTTAAAGGTACATATTGAAAAAATATATCTGTGTCAGAAGGGCCTCTCAGAAAGTTTTGAAATATGAGACTATTCTGATAAATAGGATGATATATAAAAGGTATACCAGTCATCTATAATCAAACTCAAATTCCTTCCTTAACCAGACCCTGTAAACATGGAATTGAGATCCAAGGTCCTATTCCTTTAATCAAACAAAAAGGCCCAGAAAAACTTCAAGAGACTAAACACTAAACACATGTTTTTTACTACTAAAATTTCAAATTATTTGCCAAATTCTTGAATCAACTCTACAAATGGTGTATCAGTTTATTTTTTTAAAAAAAATGTTTCAATTAACAAATTTATTTTCTCTCAACATCTTTGCCTCATTAATAAAGAGAAAACCCTTATAACGAATATACTTGGACAAGCAAAATAAATTCCTAAATAGGTTATATTCCAAAAAATATCTAAATCCATCACCTCTCAATCAGGAGTTGCATGGTCCTCTGATATAAATTATGAGTCAATTCTGTGTTGAATGGAGTTCTTAAATCTTTCAAAGTTAGTTTCTTTACAATGTTACTATTGCATAAATTGTTCCATAGGTACTACTCCCCGTCACTGATCTTTAATTGGAATTATTCCTATATTTCTGAGTCCTTTCATCATTTCTTATAACACAATAATATTCACCATATCCATATATTAACAATGTTTAGTCATTCACCAATTGATAAGCATTCCTTAATTTTCTGTTCTTTTCTACCATAAATGTTTTTGTACATATTAATCATTTTCCTCTTATTTAAATCACTTGGGTTATGGGTCTAGTTGTGTTATCACTGATATACACAACTTGGTGATTTTGTGGACCTGGTTCCAAAGCACTTTCCAAAATAGCTGGGCCAATAATTTATAGCTCTGCTAATATCATTTTATTTCTGTCCAAAGAACAAGAGGCAGTATATTACTTCCTCTTGTACTAGTTCTCTAACCTCAATCAGCCTAAAAGAGTCAGTAGACAGATACAAAAGATGATGAAAAGATAATAAAAAATGAATGGATATAGATAGTGAGGCTAGGAAAGACTCTAAGATGATTTTAAAACTGATAAATCAGGTGTCTAAAAAGACTGTGGTGCCTAAACAGAAATTGGAAATTTTGAAGGAAGAGTTGTTTTGGGTACTTACTCAACCAAGTTCACCCCATAACCTAGTATATTAAACTTTTTCTTTTCAAACACCTACTCAGTTGTTCATATAAACTCTCCCACCCTCTCAAACTTTTCAACCAGCATTCTTTCCAATACCTTCATTTAAGAGAAACCTGGTTCGCTCTTCACCCACTCAAAAGACTTCTCTTTTTGCCTTCATCATGCCTGAAACAAATTCCCTTCCCATTTGTGCTTCTAAGAACTTCTGACTGCCTTCAACATTCTGCTAATGTGATACCATCTAAATTTAGATTCTAAAAAAAGCCTTTTGAAATCAATTAATCTATCCAGAAATATATTTTAAGAATCAAGAATGAAATAAACTCTCTCAAGAAATTGACATTCTAGGTTGTGCTTGAGCTGTTTCTGGAAGGAAGAGAGAGAGAGAGAGAGAGATTCTAAGAGGTGGAAGCAAAGGACAGTATCCTAATCACAGAAAACAAGCCAGGACAAAGGCACAAAAAGCAGAATAGGGAGCACCATGTGAAAGGAACAACAAATATGCCAGCATGTGAGGAGGGAAGGAATTTGTGAAAAAACTTGAAAGAAAAAAAAAGGTAAGACTTTAAAAAGCACTAACTGACAATAAAAGATTATATTTGATCCTAGATTAGAATAGACTGACATTTGGTAAAATCGTTTTGGTGCTCTATAATGGATGAAATGGAGCAAGGAGAGAAAAGGCTCAGGAAATGGAAGGCCACTACAGTGGAGCCAAGAAGGTAGAAAAGTAGGAAGTATAAATAGTAAACAACCACCCCCAAATCCTCCAAACAAGTCTAAAAAAATTGCCACACAAAATCATGATCAGAACATCTAAAAAATAAAATAAAAGCACTGTGGATCTTCCTTTGTCTTCTCATTTTTCAGACCCAAGTTGGCATAGATAGAAAGGCAAATGATGACACTAGAAATGAAGATCTGTCTAGAGGCATGTGACTCAGAGGGTCTGTAAGGCAGATAGAAGTTGTGCATCAAGGTAAGTTCCCAAAATCTCAAGTACAGAAATAGTAACAACTGACAGTTTAGTTCTTCACTACCCTGTTCCAGGTCACAGATTCTGGATGGACTGAGGATGGTGAGGAGTGGTTGTGGATCCTAGGCAAAAAGCAAGTTCAGAAGTAAGCAACAGTAATATAGTCAGAATCCAGGAACAGTGTAAGATTTCGGGTTCAGTCTATGCCTCATATAAAGCCTGAAGTAAAATAACCATGACAGAAATCTCAGAATGAGCTATTTAAACTCCAAGAGAGTATGCCTAAAGGCCTCTTGCCCAGACCCAAATCCAGGTCAGAAACTTGCAAAGCTCAGACCAGGGGAACAGCAATCAGATTTTGCCATGGATCAGAATACTTTGGGAGAGATAATTGAAAGCTTACAAGTCCCCATTTTAAATTGTCCCTGATATTTATAAATAACACAACTCTAGGCACATCAAGGAAGCAACAGTCAGACCAGTCTAGTTAGTCACTCCCTCCAGAAATATACAGAGCAAGGATATACTGATAACATCCTAAAATAGGAAAATTCATGAACCTTATCATTATTATATAAGACTAATTTTCTTACAAATATTTTACAAATAATCTTGTATTCTAAATCAGTGGTGTAATAGTAAAGATGTGATCTACTATAAATCACTTGAGAAAGCCCAGATGTTCCTACCATCAAGGATTCCTTTGATGTTGTTTAATTTATCATAAAAATTTTGTAGAATAGGAGAGTCATTTGTTTTGATATATGTTCTTTGTAACATTCTGGCATTAAGATTTAAGATTTTCTTCCAGATTGTGAATATCTTCTCTTCTCTTCTTTTTCAAAAACCTTGAGATTTAATCCCTCAAAATGCACTCAAAATTATGCTGCCTCCAGAATGAACATCCTCTTTTTATATTCAATCTAGTTTGGCTGTTTGGCCCTTTTTTTTTTTAATGTCATCTCCATTTCCCTATTAAAACATATCTGAAACTCTGATATCAGAGTCCAAATGTGGACTATTTTGATGGTGATAGGTGTCTGTTGTAAAAAATCTTTATTAATATTTTCCTGTTTTTTTCATTTTCCATTCTTTCTAGTTTCATGTTTCAATCTTCTTGAGATGTCTTTGCTAACCTGAATGTCTCATCAAGCTTTCTTCAAACTTCTTTTCTCTCCCTTGCTTTTCAAAATTTAATGCAGCAAAATGGTTAATAATCTTCCAACATCCTGTGCTGTGAGATTTTACAAATGAATTTGTATTCTACCTTGTTGCTCCAATCTGCCATCTCTCCCCACTTACAAATGAAAACAAGGATATTTTAACAGTCTGAATTCAAGTATTTTAATCACCTCACTGTGGTAATTCATTTTCATAAGCTAAACTTCTGTATGAAATTAGCAGAATTAGTGTCAATATCTTTTCCTTCATCAATTTTCCAATTTCCAATTTCCAGTAACAACAGTTTGTCTAAATAGGTTTGGTTAGAGTTTCATTGCATGTGCTTTCTTTTTTTCATTTTTTATCCCAAATATTAATCTTTCTTTTAACTCAATAAACACTTATTAAGCACCTATTATAAAAGACTAGGCGCTGGGAATATAACACAAGAATGAAACATTCCTGATGAATGAATTAACAGATGTTAAGGCTATATTAGTAAATATTTATTAATAATTTAAAGTACACATATAGCTTTGTAGGAATAAAATATTCATAGGATTTAGTTATTCTAAAACTCTTTCTAAAGGTAAAGTTCCTCTTTCAGTCTTTCTGTCCTCTTCAATACCCCTTTTCTTGGACTCCATGAAATAAATACTTTTTTAGTAGCCGTAAACTATTAGTTAATCTACATATCCTTTAAAAAGCAACACTTCCAATTGCAAATGCTACAACTGCAAGACAAGATTTCTAAAGCAATGGTAATTTTAAGAAGTTGAAAGACACAGACCCTACTCCAACAGAACATTAGATTTAAGAAACTACCCCTTATATCCCCAAACATACCTAACCTTCAAATGTTGACAATAGCACCAAGTTGTGTAGAAAACCTCCAGCAAAGTAAACTAGTCAGGCAACTTTGCCTTGGCTAACTGAATTATATTCAAACAAGTTTCCTCAGGTCGATAATTCCTCTTTTTTCTGTTATAAAAATAAGCTCTGTGAAACACTTCTTTGTCTCTAATTACTAAGGACTCAGTAGACCAGACCTGATGGTGGAATAAAAGCCTTGCAGATAAATCACTATACTCAGAAGTTTTGTGCCACAGGCTTCTCTATTTCAGATATTAAATTAACATTTTCCTTAGGTTCTACAGGACAGCACAATTTTTATTCAAGAGAAATAATCCTATTGAAGGTATTTTCAATACTATTTCCTAACAGAAATTACTAGTACTTTGAATAAGATGATAAATGCAAACTTCAATTTTAATTTTTAAAAAATTTAAATTTTAAAAATATCCATAAAACTCAAAAGAACCTTTAAGTAGTTGTGATAATATTAAATCCTGACCACACCCAGAATTAAAAACAAAAAATTCCTAAGAGAAATATTGTCAAGATAATCTGATCACATTAAGTGCAATTACACGTTTTTGCTTTTTTACTTTTTTAAATGACATTTCTCCTGCAAAAAAGAAATTAAGATTTAGTAAAGATATATTTTTTACTTAAAAATCTTTAAAAACAAACTGGTAGGGGTGGCTAGGTAGCACAGTGGATAAGAGCACCAGCCCTGAAGTCAGAAGTACCTGAGTTCAAATCTGAACTCAGACACTTAATAATTACCTAGCTGTGTGGCCTTGGACAAGCCACTTAACCCCATTTGCCTTGCAAAAACCTAAAAAAAAGCAAAAACAAAAAATTGGTCTATTTAGAAAGGGGGAACAAAAATAGGGTATTGATTTGCAATTCAGCACCTCAAATTTACAACAGTTCTATACATCTCAGATTATAATATTCTGATGCTATAATGATGAAATCACATTTTGCAGATGTTTCTCTTATAATCTCATGTTAGTTATACAAAAAGTATTTACAAATTGAAACAAAGTTAACAGAAAAAAACTACAAATAAAATGGGAGTATGGGGGGGGGGGGGGGCTTTTATGTAGGACCTAAACTGTTATTTGGAGGAAGTTAAAGATTCTATAAGGCTCAATGTGTGCATTTTAGACATGAGAAATTAACCACAAAGGGACAGAGGCAGAAGGTGGAATGTTATTTATGAGGAAAATTTTGTTTAAGAGAAAAAGTCTTTAAATGATAGTCTAATTTCATTAGATGACTCAAAAATGTTTTCCCTAAATATTAATCAATGAGCATTTTTTAAACATCTATTGGGTGTCAGTCAGGCATTGGGCTCCATTCTGGGAGAATACAAAAGAAAAAAAATATTAAGCAGTCATTGCTCTCAAGGAGGTTACTTTCTAAAGGGGGAAACAATATGTACTTATAGAATGAATAAAAGTTATTTATAAGTAAATTCTATTCATCAAAATACAATCATTTTCATTACTGACATTCCCAAATGATTATGATATACCAATCAATCAATAAACATTTATTTAATGCCAGTTAGATACCAGGCACCATGCTAGTTGCTAAGAATATTAGTTCAAAGAATAAAACTAAACAATCCCTACTCATAAGAAACATATTCTGCTGATATATCAACTGCTCTCATTTCTGACTCCTAAATCATATATCTTTATACTCTTTAATAACCTCCTCTATGTATTAAAGTCACTAAGCATCAAAATATATAATGATTTAATTCTGCTTTTCTTAACAATTTCTTTGTAGAATTTATTTCTGTACAGTCTCAGAGAGCAGACATAGTCTGTTGCCACAGCGCCAGGTTTCCAACACCTTAGAATCTTACAGAATTTTTGCTTCACTGTCATTACCTTTGGGAATCCAGAGCCATCTCCAGGTCACAAAGATTATGTGAATAAAACTTTGTGAAGTAGCAGCTCTATCACAAATATTTATAAACCTAATTACTTTAAAGCAAAAAAAAAAGGGGGGGATGCTTCCAGTTTTGTTTTTTTTTCAAATATCCTCTAGGCCAATGGCATCTAACTTAACAAAATGTTCGAAAAATAAATATTAGCCCATATTTCACCTGAATAGTATATTATACATCATTTTGACCTCCCCATTAATTAATGAAGCATTAATGAAATAGTCAAATGAAAAGATGAACAGTAGCAAAGTTAAACAAAATTCAATGTGAACACTTACTTGATCACTGACTATTTGAAACTGAAAAATTTCTAATATGTATAAATACATATATTATTTTCTTTTCTTTTTTCTTGTTTTGCTTTTTGATAGGCAATGAAGTTAAGTGACTTGTCCAGGCACAGCTTTATTAAGTGTTTGAGGCTGGATTTCAACCCAGATTCTACTGACTCCAGGGCTGCTACTCTATCCAATGCCCCATCATTTTCTTTTTTTTTTCATTTTTGCAAGGCAATGGGGGTTAAGTGACTTGCCCAAAGTCACACAGCTAAGCAATTCTTAAGTGTCTGAGGTCAAATTTGAACTCAGCTCCTCATGACCCCAAGGCTAATGCTATCCACTGCACCCATCATTTTCAAACATAATACAATTACCAATCTTTACATCAAGAGGCAGTGAAAACATAAAAATAAATAAATAAATAAATTTGGATAGCATTTCTTTTATTTTTAAGTTTTAATAGTAAATATATTAAAAACTAGAGTCTGGATTTGTGTGATTTGTAAAAGCATTTAAAAGCTGACAAATATATAATAATTCTATTTCTAATAATCAACACTAGCTTATTACCTAAAAAATCTTACCAATTTCTCAAGAATGAGGTAGCATGGTAAACAAGAAAGGACACTGGATTTTAAGTTTAAAAACCTGGGTTCTAGTTCCACTCTGCCAATAACTAGTTGCATAACCTTCAACAATTTAACCTTAAAGAGCCTCCATTACTCTTTTGTAAAAATAAAGGAGCTGGCCTAGATGATCTCTATGAAACAAACACAAACATTCATTTCCATATCAACAGAATCACAAAATTTCGCTTTATCAAAGTCAAAAAATGTTACAAAAAATAACTTTTGTCATTTCAGATATTTAGGTTTACCCAATCCATTTTTCAACATTTTGGAAAAAATTGTCATTTCCCCCAAATTTAAAAGGCTCCCATAACTGGTAAAGAAACCTTTTGATTTTTTTTTAAGATAATCAATGATGTTCTTTAATATACTAACACTGTACAATAGAGTCATCACCAACAATTTTTCCAATCAGACTTTCAGCTGAAATTCTTTATATCCAATCAGAGAAATTGCATAGGGAGGTAAGGGGTATGTAGTAGAGCTAAGAAATGTCATTTAAACATTAAATCTTAAGATTATTTATAGATGGACATTTACTACAGTTCTCGACATTTCTCCATCCCCCAAAAAAATAAAGTGCTCTATTTTCAAAGCCACAGTATTTTAACTAAAAAAAAAAAAAAAAAAAAAAAAAAAAATCTGCCACATCAAACCTATAAACCTATAAACCTACAAGAAAAATGTGTCAAAATTGTCCTAAGCAAAGAAAAGAGCTAATTCCCCAAATAAGAATTTTACTAATTTGGAGAAAAGCAATGTGACCTTGTTCCTTTAAGTTACTTAAATACTGTAATTAAATCTTTTTTACATTAATTGCATAAAGAATACTCCCTAATAGTATAAAGGTGAGCTCCCTGTTGAAAATGCTGACAAGTCAGGAGTACCAGAGTTCAAATCCAGACTCAGACACTTATTACCTAGCTGTGTGGCCTTGGGCAAGCCACTTAACCCCACTGCCTTGCAAAAACCTAAAGAAAAAACAAAAAACGAGTGATATTATGGGGCAGCTAGGTGGTGTAGTGGATAAAGCACTGGCCTTGGAGTCAGGAATACCTGGGTCCAAATTGGGTCTCAGACACAATAATTACCTAGCTGTGTGGCCTTGGGCAAGCCATTTAACCCCATTTGCCTTGTAAAAACCTTTAAAAAAAAATGCCTACAAATTTCAAATTACTTGAAATCAGACAATAATTTAAAGTGTTTAGTGTACAGATTATTTCTAAATGATAAAGGTTCAAAATGAAAAACAAATCAGATTCCGATTAAGACAACTAACTTTAAAACTGTTTACCTGATTGCTGGCTATATTTGCCATTCTCCCTTTCATCTTCACATCCACTTACTCATGGAAATAAGATAAAGTTTCAACTTATAAAATGTCCCCAAATTACTCAATCTGTGATATACCTGAGCCTTAATTGATAATCTCCACCTAGGACTAGAAAATCAAGCTGCCAAGAATATTTCATTATGCTCAAATTTTATATGACTATGATCCAAATGTTTACTCAAAGCTAAAATTGCTAAAATTTTAATTATGTTCTTTGCCCTCCTGACAAAACTGAGAATTTCCTTCACATAAAGAAAAGCACAAATTAAGCTATGAATTTTTTTATTCTAGTTGTACAACATTATAAAATTAATTATTAGTAAAATAAATGTCAAAAATTATTACAAAATAAGTAATACTATGATAATAAGAAATCAAATGCTCCATTAAAAGGACATCATTTATAGTTTGTTTTTGTCTTTAATATTCTAAGTTGTGTTAAATATTTACAAACAAAATTTATTTAGTTTTAACTTCTGTCTCTCTGCTCCCATTTATCAGGAGGTATTTTATCCTCTTTGTACAAGTGGCAAGAGTTACAAGTAAAAATATCTCTTGCCTGTGCAATGTTGATGATCATCACTGATGACCACAAAATTAAAAGAATGTATTATCTTAACTTCTGCCTCCTCTGCCGGCTTTGAAGCAGAATAGCACAAAATCTAACTTCTGACATCTTCCATTATATAACAGATTTTTTCTTTGTCCAATTAATGATGTTACAAATTCATTTTTAAAAGTAAAAATGAAAATGAAAATGTTGGCTTATGAGTTCTAAGAATTTAAAATCCAATTTGAAACAGATTATAAAATCTTACATTTTCCTCCCCCAAAATTAAAAATGCCCTTTTAATAACAAGTGTCTGTAAGTAATAAGACAATCTAAAAGTAAAAAGTATATGCAGAAGTATAAAATCTGTAATATCTAATTAGTATATTATTTAATAAGATTAACTTACAATGCGGTATATCTGTCCATTGCAGACTGCACATCTCTACGGTAAACTGTCCGAAGGATTACCATGACTGGGTCAAACTCTTTATCCCAGACTTCAGCTATTATCATTTAAAAAAAAGTACAAGTTAACATAGTAATTCCTAAAGATGAAAGTGATATACTATTGTTAGAAATTTTAAATTTAAAAGATGGAATATTTTCTTAGTTGATTAATTTTAGTAATAAGTTTGAAATGTTAAAGAGTCATTTGACTATAACAAACTTTGTATCACATAAATTCTTTCATATGCTATCCTTTAAACCTCAAGAAAACAAATGTAAAAACTGAATGACAAACAAGTTAGCAAGGTCATAAATGTTTTATAAGGTCAACAGCAACTACAAAGATGACTTTAAAATGAATTTTTAAAATTTTTATTATGAATCTTAAATTTATCTTATTTCCCTTTAAAATACTAACTCGCTGATTTAACATAGATTATTTTCTTTCCTAACTTTCAAGATCATATTTTTAGTACTGCATGTTTTAAAATGGAAAAAATATATATTTAATAGTGTTGTTGTCATCATCACAAATAAGTAATGAATTTTGATGAATACTGAAGATGTTGAGGCTGATTTTAAATTAAGAATTTTAAACACCCCAGACCAGGAGTCACAATACAGCTTTGTTACTACTTAGTGACCTTAGGATGACTGACCTAATTCCTAGGTGCTTCAGTTTCCTGCTTCACAAGAAAATTCATACCCATTACCTCCTTTCTGTTGCCACAGTCACCATCCTAACTCAAATTTTCCTTGGTTCTCACCTGGAGGATTACAATGGCCACTTAACCAACTCATTTTACTCACTTCTCGTCTCTAGTGTTGTTTATTTTAATCTCCAGTCTAAGACTAATCTTACTAAATAAATAATTGATCATATTACTCTAAGAATCAAAAACTTCAAGGGTTTCCCAATTTTGAGAACTGAATACCAAATTGCTTAGCCTAGCATTTTTCTCTTCAAGTTGGTTTCAAGCTACCTATTCAGTCTTGCTCTACCACTTCCCCTGTACAAACTCCTGCAAAGTCAAACTACTTATTACTAAATAAGATCCATACCTTCCCATTACCATGACTGCTTACTCTGCTATATTCCTACTCTGCAACTCCTCTTGTAAAGCCCAGCAAACTTCCTCTGTTCATGGTGCTTTAATCTCTTACCCATCTGAAAGTCAAGATAACTTCCCTTTCTGAACTCTAGCACTGTTTATATTGCTCATGCACCGCTCACATTTTACCTTAAAATATACTCATTCATGTACAAATTTTATATCTGTAATCTCCCTCCATAAATTCAGGAACCAAATCCTAGTTCTGACACAATGTTCAATAAATTTATCATTAAGGATTTTTGCTGATTCTAATGACAACAATCACTCCCCTTCCAAATAATCTAAAAATATTCTCATTAAATAATTTGAATAAATTGAATATTAATTTCCATCTAATGACCAAGGACATTATTGAGCAACTAGGTGGTGCAGTGGAGAGCATGATGAGCCTGAACTCAGAAAGATTCTTGAGTTCAAATCTGATATTCTACTGGTCTACTATTATTAGCTATGTGATTAAAGGCAAGTCACTTAACCCTGTTTGCCTTAGTTTTCTACGATAAAGGATCACAAAGAGTAAGACATCAGAGAAAAATAACTGAACAATAAGCAATAAAAACCATCTACTGACCTAAAATACAAAATTCAATTATATTTTGACTTAGACCAACAATTGTGAAAATCTTAGTACTCATCACAATAAAATTATATAATTCGACATAATTTACTATTTTCTTGATGATACTGGCACAACATAATGAAAGCTGATTTCTGTACTCTAAAAAATACTATATAAACCTAAATTATTACTGCTGTTATATAACACAATTATGAAGGCTGTGACCATATATGTGACCAAATATGATTATCTTGCTATATATACAAGAGCAAGCTAAGTTTTCTAAATTGTTGTAACAGACTCTTCAAAATTTCTGATGGGCCTGCTAGAGGCAGACTACAATTTATGAGATAATAGAAGAATTAAGAGCAAGCTGCTCTCCTTATGAAGCTCATAATCTAGTAAGGTAGTCAATAATATATGAATAATTCTTATTCAAAATAAGTGTGCAAGAGACAGGGATGGAAAGCAAAGTGCCATATTAAACCCAAAGTACTGTTCTACAGAGTTGGTATCTCTACTTCTCTACTTTTAGCAAATATCAAGAGTATTTTAAAATTACTATTGGCTTATCTAGAATGAATACATTTTTTAAAAAATTAAATAGCTTTTACTGTGAAGATAGCTCTGTTTTATACAGTGCTTTCCTCAAAACAATTCTGTAAATTGCGCAAACACATAATTCCCATTCTACAGAGAAGGAAACTGAGTCTCGAAGATGTTAAGAATATTGCTCAGGCACATGGCTAGTTAGGAAAAAAATCATTACTAACAACTAGGTCTTCTTGACACTAAGATCAATGCTCTCTTTTTACTACAGCATACTGTCATAGACACCACACCCAGAAGATTGTGGGTGATAACTGGGGAAAAAAATTATCTTTTAGGAAAGTTTCTGCTCCATAAAACTAAACTTGGAGGTAAACACATTTAGATGGATTTGATCAATAGCATCTTTAAAACATATCCCCCCACCAGCATATTTACAAAAATATTTTCATGCCATCCTTTAGAGCAGTGGTTCAAAGTGTGGTCTAGGATGGTGGGGAAGCCCTAAGACCCCTTTTCAAAGAGTCTCTATTGTAAAAGCTATTTTCCTAATACATTTAAGATATTATTTGCTATTAAATTCTACTTTTCTATATGCCTATGTAAGGCCAGATTTTGTTCATATGCTTCAAACAAAATAGTACTGCAATTCATTTAATTCAGAAACAAATGAGAATATAGGTGACTTCTACTAAACCAGACATTAAAGAGATTTGCAAAAAATATGTAAAATGATGCCAATTCTCATAATACTTTGATTTTAAAGAAAATTAGTTTTTCAGAAAAATGTTATATTAACATACAATAGGTTACTATTATTTTAATGAATTAATAAATCAACATTTTAAAATATCAGATTCAATTTTTAATATTAGTAGATATAGTTCACATGAACAAAAACCTTTTGTAGTCCTCAAGAATTTTTTTTTTGCAAGGCAAACAGGGTAAAGTGGCTTGCCCAAGGCCGCACAGCTAGGTAATTATTAAGTGTCTGAGACCGGATTTGAACCCAGGTACTCCTGACTCCAGGGCTAGTGCTTTAACCACTATGCCACCTAGCTGCCCCCTCAATAATTTTTAAGGGTACAATAGGGCCAAAAAGTTTTGAGAATTGCAGCCTTTGAGTTTCTTAAAGAGTTGGAACTTTCTGAATACCTTTTTACACTTTAGTCCTAACATATGGACATAAAAACTTAAAATGTCCTCAAAACATATGTCCTAAATCAAATAGTAGAACAATTGCTTGTTTATTCTAATAAGCACAAAACAAAGTCAATAATGATCACTTTAGCCAGTAACTCCAGGTGGGACTTAAAATTCAATAAATCTAGAAGCTTGTTAATGGTGAATTAATAAAATATTTGACCAACTACAACAGGTTACTTTTAAGTTAATAATTTTGTATGGCCTCAAATGAAGCTATAAATATTCAAATAGTCCTTGATAGAAAAAAAGTTCCCCACCCCAATGTAAAGGATATGTCTGCTTCTCCTTTTCATTATTCCTTGGTAAAGTTCTGTCCTAGGTAAACTTCTCTACCTAAAAAAGCCATTTTCTGTCTGTATCTTCTCTTTTATGGTAATTTTATTGAATTCTATCACTTATATTATTGCTCTTTAAAGATAACTACTAAATATCTCTTTTTACACATACAGAGGAACCCTACATACATAGTAACCCCAAGATCTAATGCTACAGAATTCAACCATGTGCATTACATTTCTGCCAGCACAGTCTAAAATTAACCCCCCTACCCCCCCCAAAAAAACTGCAACCTCAACTTTTAACTGTTAATGGCACTGCTTTCTAAGTCACCAGATTTTAAGTATCAAGTTATCTTTTAATATTCACTTTTCTAGACTCCCCACATCCAATTTACTATTAAATGTTATTGTATGATCTCTTTGTCATATACTATGAAACCAGCCATGCTCAGATCTTCATTATATCTTTCTTAGAATCATTTTAATAACAATACTGTTTCACTGCTTCTAGGTTCTTTCCTCTCTAATCTATCCTCTCACTGTTGACACAGTAATATGTCTGAGGCAACAAGATGATGAAGTATAAAAAGAATGCTGGACCTAGAATAAGGAAGACATGAATTCAAATCCAGCCCCAGACACTTACTAATTGTGGACAAATCTACTTAGTCTCAGTTTCTCTAAATGTAAAATGGAGACAGTATTAGAATCTATCTTAAAGAGTTGTTGAGAAGATACATATATATAATTACAAAGCTTAAAGCACTAAAAGAATTCAAGCTATTATTGTAGCTGTTGCAGTTGTTTCTAATGCTTTAAGTCTAATCACATTATTTCCTGAATCAGAAAACATCAGTGGCTTTAGAATGCTAATAGCATAACAAATAAACTCTTTAAATGGACCTGGGCTGTATAATTTTTCAATCTAGCTTCCTTCTACTGTCTACTTTCTTAACCTCATCTAAAAACCATTCTGCTTTTTGTTTTGTTTTGTTTTTGCAAGGCAATGGGATTAAGTGACTTACCCAAGATCACACAGCTAGATAATTATCAAGGGACTGAGGCCCCATTTGAAATCAGGTTCTCCTGACTCCAGGGCCAAGGCTCTATCCACTGTGCCACCTGGCTGCTCCACTTCTGCTTTAAACACTTTATATTCCACTCAAACTGTACGCTAGAATAGTCCCAAGATTACTCTTGACAACTTCTACTTCTGGTCAGCTACATATAGTCTCCCATGCCTGGAATAAATTGTCACTCTATTCTCAACACACAAATCATAAAACAATAGATTTAACAATAGAAGGTTTCTTAAAAGACCCTTAACTATAGCACCTTCATTTTACAGATGAGGAAAGTTAGGTTCAAAGAGAGTAAGTGACTGGATCAAGATAATGCTGCAAAAAAAAACTCCAAGAAATATGAATTAAAGTCCGCTGATTCAAAATCCAGAACATATCCACTGTGCCACCTCATAGCTCAGATCTATCCCATGTATTTTTCATATTCTTACTCAGACTGGAATTATCTATATGAATAACAACCCAATTTTAAGCTCCTTTATGGTGAAAATTATTTTGTATTTCCTCATCTCCACATTTACTTCATATAGTTTCTCAACAAATATATAATCAATGCAAAAATGTTAAAGGTTTTAAAATATATATCTTTGAAAAATGAATTTAACTTAAATTCATTAATGATATATCAGAACATCTAATTTAATCTGCATTCATCTTTAATGCATAACAAAAATTTTCTTATTTTCTACTTTCCAATAGCTACCACTACAGTAGAAGCAATAATAAAAATGATATTATATATACATCTGCATGTATGTATAATTATTTAAGACACATTTTTATTGTGTAGATAATAACAAAAAGTTTCAAGACAATAACAAAAATTCAATAGATTCACATTTGCTTTTTAAGAGAGAGATAGAGGGGCAGGCAGCTAGGTGGTTCAGTGGATAGAGCCTTGGAGTCAGGAGGACCTGAGCTCAAAACCAGCCTCAGACACTTAATAATTGCCTAGCTACGTGACCTTAGGCAAGTCACTTAACCCCATTGCCTTAAATAAATTTTTTTTTAAATTTTTTTATAGGGGTGGCTAAGTGGCAGTGGATAAAGCACCGGCCCTGGAGTCAGGAATACCTGGGTTCAAATCAGGTCTCAGACACTTAATAATTACCTAGCTGTGTGGGCAAGCCACTTAACCGCATTGCCTTTCAAAAACCTAAAAAAAAAAAATTTTTATAAAGGGAGATAAGAGTGGAGGCAGCTAGGTGGCACAGTGGATAGAGCACCAACCCTGGAGTCAGGAGTCCCTAAGTTCAAATCTGGGCTCAGACACTTAATAATTACCTAGCTGTGTGGCCTTGGGCAAGCCACTTAACTCCATTGCATTGCAAAAAACTAAAAAAAAAAAAATTTTAAAGGGGTGGGGGATAGAAATATTTAACATCCATACAGAATGGCCAATATTACATATTTTTCATTTGGTTTTTCAATGTATATGATAAGAGTTTTACTGCAATACAAGGCTGGAAAGGATACACATAAATACTTTAATACTCAACCGATTTTAATGAATTCAAATCATCAATTTGAATCTTGAGAACATTAATATTCTGAAGTAGTCTTTATATTTAGCTAATGTTTAGCTACTCCAATCCAGAATTTATTTAAATTAAAAATTAAACATATATTTCTATCAAAAACAAATACTGAAACTTTGGTAAGCTATCACCTTCCCCTCAAAGCACAACATTTCTAATTAATGCTTCCCTCCCGTGGTATCAAAATAAAATTAAAAAAAATTTTTTTAAAGATTTTAATAGTCGTCTTTCATCTTAGAAATTTCTAAATATGTAATTATGTAATTATTAATAGCAAATTAGCAATCTAGGTAGACAGAAGCTGCTGTACAGTACACATTTAGAATTTTAATCATTCCTATCTGTCAAAATATTTTCCAAGTACTTATTAATACAATATTCTAAGTAATATTCAACTAATGGTTTTAATTTTTGAATTCCAGGGGCTCTGAGGTAGAACCAAATTCAAAATCCAAAACTAGTCATTTTCTTTTTTCCTTCTTCAATCCTTTTCTTATTGATCCTATTTATAATTAATCTAATTTTGCCCTATAATTGCCTAAATCATACTTATGCTAGCCTATAATGAGTTAAATATAAAAATCTTAACTCTCCAGATTCAAAGAATTTAATAGACCTTAGAGAATACATATGAATACAAAGGGAATTGGGGCATGATAAGTTTTACTCCACCAAGCTTCCCATCAAGGATATCTAGTTTGCTGTCCAAAGGTCTATCCCACAACTGCAATCAGAAAATGAATACTTCTTTGTCCCATGAGAGAATGAGGGTCATTGCTAGCCCCCATTACCAAACTCCCATCAAATGATTTTATTCTCTGCATATCTGTAACCAACCATATTGCTTCCAATCATGTTGCTTGTAATCACATGTTGCCATCATCTACCTGGTTCTATATTTTGTTCTTTTCTTCCCAAAATTTATATAAGGAAAACTGTCTTTTTTTTTTTTGCAGTGTTTAGCATAAATAGAGGTAAGTCAATAACTCACTTATGAGAAGTAGGAAACCTGCTAAAAAATTATCTTCTGTGCAGATCTGCCTCAGTTTACCCTCTTGTAAAAATTTCAAATGCAATATTTCCCAATAACTGGATATGCAGTATATAATATGAGACAGTATTAAATATAAGAGACAACTTTCAATCTGGTATGTTAGTGTTAGCTCAGGAACAAAATATTTTATTTCAAAAGTAAAGCTAGTATCTCTCTGTTAAAAAAAAAAAAGTCATTATGACATGGTTAATCTACTGTGTTCTTCCAAGCTTTTCATTATAATAAAAAGTAGCAAGAGATCACCTGAGAGGATCATCTTCACTACCTTGTAATAAAAGATGAAAACTTCAAAATGCTTCAATAAGTCAAACTTCTTACCTATTTCAGGATTTTAACAAATTCACAATCTATGAAGAGAGGATAAGGATGATAGTGGTAAAAGTTTTGATTTTGTGGTGAAACTCAAGGGACAAGTTTCTGTACATTTTTTTTAAATTTCAAAACGTAGATCCCATTGGTGGCACAATGAATTCTGAATAGAATTGTTTCCACATTTTCAATGATTATTTGGTTGTGATTTTTTACTTTATTTCATGTATAAATAATTCACTTAGAAATTGTTTTCTATGAAGGTTACTATTTCATCTTATATTTCATCAAAATTTTACTATGGTGCTGCTTTATGGTGTAAAGTTGACAACCTGGGCTTTTCAAGACTACTTTACATGAAAATAGAGAGGGTTTTAGATCTGCATAGGTAAAATAAATAAATAACTACACTGATGAAATCATGGTTTCCTGAAGAACTGAAACACTAAATGCTAATACTAAGGATTAAGCCAAGAATCCCTACTGTGATAGAATGACACTTTTTTAAGTAAACAGAAATAATCATCAATGTTTACGTTCATGACAAAAAATATGGTTAAAAAAACAAAACTGAGCAAAAAAATATAAAACAATTTCTTCTTGTATATAGGGCTTACTCTTCAGAAAATTGATGTTTCAAAAATATTCTTATGCACATTAACATACCTTTGGGAGTATACATTCCTTGTTGCATAGAACCTCCAGGTTCAAAAACAGGAGCTTTAAAATCAGCAACAGCTGACAAGACAGATTCAAAACTGTAGCTACCTGGAATAATTCCACTTTTGGGATTGGGATTTTCTGGAATGTGATGCATATATGTCAAGAAAAATTGGTACTAGCTAAAAATTGTGTCAAATGATCAAGATACTCACTGTAATAATTACGTTTTAAGAACAGTCCAAATATCAAAATCCATTACAATACCTGAAAGTGGCCACAAGAGGACTCCACAAGGCAACAATTCTGCCAACATTGCTCAGTTACATAATTAAATTGACTGAAAAATAGAGCCTAAGGCATTTGTAATCTACATACTTACAAATGATTAGCTTTGTGCAAATATAGCACAGAAGACTACCAAGTATATTGTGATTAACATTTTCATACCTACTAACAATGAACTTCAAATGGGATGATTATAGATACTGGGAGGGGGGGAGAATCAAAAGAAATACCTTAAAATTCAAATTGATTTCTATTATTACTATTTTCAAATTTTTCTAATTGTATTTAACACTTTATATAATTCATTTCCTTGGAACTAAAGGAAGGAAAGTAGTGAATATCTTCAAGAAAATGCTGATGTTTACAATTTCAAAAAAAGGCTCCCTAGAAATCTTCAAATGAATCATCTTCAGTTAAGGATCATGAAAGAACTAATAGAAATTAAAATGAGAAGCAAATTTTAAGTAGATAGTTTATACTAGATACATATTAAAGTACATAACTTTGTTTTACTTTTAAGGAGTCCAAGATATAATTGATTATTTAATGAAGCCCTGAAATAATCTTGGATATTTTATAGTCCAAAGTTAAATCTAAGTCCAAAACTGGCACACTTTCCAATATAAAATATTGCCTCTTTCCTTTTTTAACAGCCCAGGAAAACAGCTGCTGCTCATAAAAGGCTTCATAAAAAGGTTATCAGGAAATACTATTAACACATTTATAGATGAGGAGGCTGAGGTTCTCAGAAATTAGTGATTTCTTTATGATAACAATATTCAAAGTCTACTGTGTATTCCTACTCTCAGAAAAACAGGACAAAGAATGTATGTGGTATTGTGTGTGTGTGTGTGTGTGTGTGTGTGTGTGTGTGTGTGTGTGTGTGTGTGTGCGTTTAATAGTTATGGTGTATAGATAAAGAATTGGGCCTCAAGGTCAGGAAGACCTTGGGACAAGTCCCATTTCTGACACTGAGTTATTTTAGAGAAACCCCTACATCTAACGTGTCCCCAAGTAATTCCTTAAAACTATTAATTACAGAAAAAGGGCCGAGTTGCTTTGAAAAAGGAAGCTTATAACCAGGCATTCCCTATACCTATGAAGTCATAGATCTAATAAATTTTTTTTCTTAAACTATTGTTATAATTTATTCTGTCTTTCCCTAATCCAATTAACATGCAAAAGAAACATGTTATAGAAAACACAGTACAATGAGGAGACCTGAATTCAGAAAACCTGAGCTCCCTTGCAGAGACACTCTTCCACAGACTTGTTCTGTAACACGGGAACTTAATGTCTATAGACATCAGTTTCTTTATATATAAAATAAAGGAGTTGACAAGATAATCTTCAAGGTTCTAACATTCTGTGACTCTCATTATGCTCATGTTTCAAATTTCTTTCAATACAATAAACTGAAACTGCAATCAAATGAAAATTAAACAAAAATTTCCAAGGATATGAGATCCAGCAATGAACTATGTGTCCGGTCATTCATACAAAGTTGGGCTACCATCTCTGCTCTGAGGATTTCATCATCTGTCATCCCTAAAAAAATTTATAAAACAAAATTAGCACATCTAAATAGAGATAAACTATAAAGAATCAATTTACAACAAATATTAATAATATGTTCCCTAAAATATGATCAGTATCCTTCAAGAATATAAAAAGGAGGGGGGCAGTTAGGTGGTGCAGTGGATAGAGCACCGGCCTGGAGTCAGGAGGACCTGAGTTCAAATCTGTTCTGAGACACTTAATATTTACCTAGCTGTGTGACCTTGGGCAAGGCACTTAAACCCCATTGCCTTGCCAAAAAAAAAAAAAAAACTAAAACTAAAAAATAAAGGATGAAAGAATGAATTAAAGGAGAATTTCAAAAAAAAAGAATTTCAAAAAGGGGCCTATATCCAGAAGAAATCATAAAAAATGGGGGCAGCTAGATGGCAGAGGATAGAGCACGGGCCCTGGAGTCAGGAGGACTTGAGGTCAAATCCAGTCTCAGAAACATAATTATCTGTTTGACCTTGGAATTAAAAAAAAAATGAGTGCCTCAGATTTTATTAGAATTTACAATTGCTATTTTAAGGTATTTCAGTAAAGTATTAAAGTGAATCAACTTTTAAATATGTATCATTTGCAAACCAAGGCAACAATTTAAAAATAATTTACATTACTTGCTACTCACAAGCTCTTTTAAAGGAAAGTTTTTAACTGTCTCTATTTTAAAAGTGGCTGTTCTATTTTTACATATAAATGATTTAAATTTTTACCTAAATGTAAACGAAGACTTAACAGAATCACAAGAAATGTGAGGGCTCCTTCTAACATAGATCTCTCATGCTCTGAATCAAGTATTGTATTTTGATGTTGTGAAGCCATTGTCAACAAATCTACTACTTTAAATCTATGGGGGAAAAAACATAATGTTTAAAATTTAAGAATAAAATATAACTGAAAATATCTCATGGTACCTAATAAAATGTTTCAATATTGCTTACCTTTCAAAGACAGATGAAATAAAATAATCTGGGTCAAGTCTAGAAGCACAGACCTTTGAAAGAATACAAAGAATATTTTATTTATCAGAAATTTAGATTTGCTTATGAGTACAGTATCTAAGTTATAAAGCAATTTTTACCTGTAATAAGTATATGTCAGGATCAATCATGGAATTACAGAAATGAGACTGTACATAAGTCATAGCTTGCCCTTTGATTTGAAGACCATTTCTAACCCACATGTTACTGTGAATTTCAGAGAGACTTGCCTGTTTAGAAGAAAAAAAAATTAAATAATAGCATTATTAAGCAACTTAATCTGGGAATGTTTATTTTTAAATCAAGCTGGCATACAAACTATCATCTAAAAATATTTAAGAAATATAACTGATCTCTAGATCCAGTCAAAAGTTTTCTAAATTAAAATTCTGCTATTTAGAATGAATTAACTTAAATTTACAATAAAATAAAAACAGTATGTTAAGGCAATGCATAAAGAATAACTTACAAGTTAATGCATGAGTACCTCTATATAATGATCTCTCTAAAATACTAATACCAAAATAGTTGCTTAAAGTGTTTTAAACTGAAAATCTACTAGAAATTAATTGCATCTCAACAATTCCCAAAAACAATATAATATATATATATATTATATTTAAACACAAAACAAAGCTAATATTCCAATCACTTTTACATGTAAAAATGAAGGCATTAAATAAATAATTCATGCATTTAGTCAACCTCCAGACACTGGTTCCTAAGCCTAGCCAATCACTGCATAGGTTTTATCATGAAATAAGATGAGAAAGTCTACATACATAGATTAATTATGTATTCATTTGTTCAGCAGCTGGTTGTTAAACATTTTGCTATATGTATACTTAATACAAAGAAAAAGCCAACATGATACCTACCTTTATGAAGAATATAGTTAGTAGGGGAACTAAGACACGTAAACAAATACCTATAGTAAAAGTTATAATATAAAACTTCACCTTGAGAAGTACAAATTGATAGATAAATCAGTAAAAATTATGTCTAAGTAGTAATGCCAATTGAGTCATATGTGCTGGAATATACATATAATGTCCAGTATATAAGCTGTTATTATCTCTTTTCATTTTATAGATCTATAGATAGATAGATATATACATATCTATCAATCTATAACTATGTTTGTTCTTTAGGACTTTTTTGTAAACATGCTTTTCTTTCCTAAAGTAGATGACTTTCACTGCTTCCTGGAAATTCAACAAATGAACCTTATAAATTTCTTAAACAAAGGTTCTAATTGTCCTTTAATCAAAAGAACATGTCTCAAGGTCATTTTTCTTGGCATTGATAAAACTATTTGGAGATAAGTATCCTACTGTATTCTCTTGATATGGATTGTTAATTATTTTACTTAACTATGCTTCCTGCTCCTTTATACCCCTAAACTGCCAGGAAGATTTCTTCCCAATGTCAAAATTATAATAATACTCATTTCGCCCAAATTAAGTAGGGGTTTTTTTTTGTAGTAACCTACTTTATATGGTAGCAGATTTCTGCATTCTAAGTGGAGATTAAGAAAATGAAATTTGGATCCTCTATCTTCCATCTCATCCAGTCAATCATGGCCCTAGAATCTCTGCTTACTAGATCACTAAAACAGCAATAACATAAATCAGGTGTGAGTCATACTCTTGCACAAGAGAAACCTGTTAGCCATTTTTAATACTGACACTCTACATAGAGTATGTCATCTGAAAGTTGTTGTCTTCCACAAGATGATCTTGGACCATAGACCCTTTATTTTGGTAAAGACTCAAATCAAAACATTGACTTCCTCAGAGTTCTACTGGCTACAAAGAATATCTTTCAATAAACATCATTAGGTCATATATGCAGACTCCATCTTTCATCCTTGAGCAATAACAAAATTAATTTATTACAAAATCACCCATTTAAAGGGCAACTACTTCTAACTGAAGCAAACATTATGGACAGAATTATCTGATCAATTTTCAACTTTTTACTACAGAAACAAAATAACCATAATTTATTTGGTAAACAAAATAAAGCAATGATAGACAATAATTCTATCACTGTCACACTGTTATGTAACTCTTTAAGTATATATAGTTTTGTCTATTCTATTTGTCTGGAACCTCCTTAAAAAAGATGTCATCATGTATTTCTTCACATCTCCCTACCCAAGAATACCTAGGTACTATTTCTTTATTCTCCAAGGATCCTAAACAAATAGTTGCTTTCCTGACAAAACTATCACTTAATGAAAAATCAATTTAAATAACATGTTCTACTTATTTGTAAAATAAAGTGGCAAAATCAACTTAAGTCACATGTTTTACTTTAAAATAAACAAACAATGAAACCAATAGACATAAAAGCCTAGTGTTTCAGGACTGGGGGGAAAAAACCTCAGAAATATCAATTTATAGATAAAGAAGCTGCGGACCAGTGAAGTAACGGAGCTTTGAATCAAACTGGGTTAGTAACACAAGTCTCTTCATTTACAGTATAATACTCTTTGTGCTTCTATTATGTAAAAGGCCAAATAAAGATGGAAACTTAGTCATTTCTAAGAATGAAAAGTTTACTCAAAAAAAAAAAATTAAGTGTTATGGTACAAATGAGAGAGCCAAATACAACTATTTCAATGACAATTTTGATAAAAAAAAAAAAAAACACTCAAGACCTGGAGCAAAAATGATGTCTAAGGTCCTTTACAATTCAAATAAAACAAATGCATTTGCTATAACTAACAACTCCTACCTAAAAAGCTCCAAGAATCATTTAACCTTACCTGGATTTGGAGTGGGTGAATCATTAGTTTCATCAACATTTCCTGATCTGGTAAAATAGAATCTAAATCTAGCTCTTGACATTTCACGGCCTACAAATGAAATATAGAGAACTTAAGATTTTTTTAACTAATACATATTTTCCCACCTATTAGAAAAATAACCATACATACAAAGATAAATCTTACCTTACTCAAAAACATAGCATAATAACGATGTAGAGGCAAATGAAAAGTAACCTGGTTAGGAGCTGGCTGAAATATAAACAAAGAAAATAAAATGTCACAGGTAAAAAGAATATTTTATATAATTCTGTAAAGATAAAATAAGCAAAAATAAAACTTGTACTTTTTTGCTCCTTCACCTAATGCTTCAAGTTTTACTAAAATATTAATAAAAAACCACAATGGAAAATTTTTTCTACATGAAAGAATTTATTAAACTAAGCCAAAGAAAATTAAATGTATAAGAAAAAAATTGAAAAAAGCTGAAAAGAACAGATCTTCCTATAGAGTTAAAACCATAAAATCTTTACAATCACAGATAACTATGATAAATAGAATGAACATCATACTATTAATTAATTTAATGACAACAGATATAAGATAATTTGCTACTGGTATTAGGTTATAAAAAAAAAAGAAATTCCTTAATATGATAGAACATTTTTAGGAGGCAAGGTCTCTCCCTTTATCTACAGTTATTATCTATGATATAATTCACTAATTTGAAGAGAAACATCAGAGACCCTGCCAATGGAAAGCTGTTATGAGCTGGAAGAGAAGGAGAAAGTTAAAAAAAGAGGAGGAAAAGAAGAAAGAACATGAAAAGGAAAGAAGAAACAGAGGGGGAAGAAAGTAGACTGGATGGCCTTCAGGAAATATAAAATCTCCTTTAAAAGGAGAACCAGCCTTCTCCAGGAAACAAAGATGTGTGTGTGTGTGTGTGTGTGTGTGTGTGTGTGTGTGTGTGTGTGTGTGTATAATAGAATACTAATGATTGATAATATATTCAAAATGAATTGGATTTAAGTGAGGAGATGCTGTGCTAAGTAACCAGTCTCACTTTCTTCTCCAGAGCCATCTGGGGTCCAGGGATCAGATATGAATGAGGATGACTGGAGATGGTCCTGGATGTGAGGCACTCAAGCAGGGTTGAGTGACTTTCCCAAGGTCACACAGTTAGTAAATATCAAGTGTGTGAGGTCAAATTCTAACTTCCTCCTGACTGCAAGGCCAGTACTCTATCCACTGAGTCACCTAGCTGCACTTAAACTATATTTTAGTCAATATTAGAATCAATGATGGATATTTAATTCAACATACCAAAACAATCCTGATACCAAATGGAAATTTAGCCTAAACTGATACAAAATTAACACAAAACTCTAATCAGATACCTTCCTACCAGTGTCCATGTGGCTTAAAATTTCTTCAAAACAAACTGACTTCTATTAATATGTTAATGGAAAAAGAGTATGATTAGCTAAAAAGGAAACTGGAAGCTTTAAGAGCAACTATCTCTCTATCAAGAACTTATTTTTTTTAGATTTTTTTTTCAAGGCAATGGGGTTAAGTGGCTTACCCAAGGCCACACAGCTAGGTAATTATTAAGTGTCTTGAGACCGGATTTGAACCCAGGTACTCCTGACACCAGGGCCCATACTTTATCCACTGTGCCACGTAGCTGCCCCCAACATTTAATTTCTCTGGATTTCAATCTCCCACTATCAGCAAAATAAGGGTAAATATTATATCTTGTCTTCTTTATAAGACTATAGAGAGGAACAAATGATATATACATGTTAAAATACTTTCCAACATATGCAAAGTCAATTTACAGATGAGATCAAAGTAATTCATAGCCATATGAAAAAATGCTCTAAATAATTAATTATTAGAGAAATGCAAATTAAAGCTTCTCTGAGGTACCACCTCACACCTCTCAGATTGGCCAGTATGACCAGGAAGGATAATGATCATTGTTGGAAGGGATGTGGGAAATCTGGGACACTGTTACACTGCTGGTGGAGCAGTGAACTCATCCAACCCTTCTGGAGAGCTATTTGGAACTATGCCCAAAGGGCAACAAAAATGTGCATACCCTTTGACCCAGCAATACCACTACTGGGTCTATACCCTGAAGAGATGAGGAAAAAGGGTAAAAACATTACTTGTACAAAAATATTTATAGCAGCCCTGTTTGTGGTGGCAAAGAATTGGAAATCAAGTAAATGTCCTTCAATTGGAGAATGGCTTAGCAAACTGTGGTATATGTATGTCATGGAACACTACTGTTCTATTAGTAACCAGGAGGGATGGGATTTCAGGGAAACCTGGAGGGATTTGCATGAACTGATGCTGAGTGAGATGAGCAGAACCAGAAAAGCACTGTACACCCTAACAGCAACATGGGAGTGATGTTCAACCTTGAAGGACTCGCTCATTCCATCAGTGCAACAATCGGGAACAATCTTGGGCTGTCTGCAAAGGAGAGTACCATCTGTATCCAGATAAGGAGCTGTGGAGTTTGAACAAAGTACAAGGACTATTCCCTTTAATTTGGAAAAAAAAAACAGATATCTTATTGTCTGATCTTGTTACCTCTGAGAATTCTGTTCTCTTTAAGGATATGATTTCTCTCTCATCACACCCAAATTGGATCAAGGTAAAACATGGAAACAAAGTAAAGACTGATGGAGTGCTATCTGTGGGGTGGGGGTGGGGGAGGGAAGCAAGATTGGGGGAAAATTGTAAAACTCAAATAATATCTTTAATAAAAATAAAAAATAAAGTGGAAAAAAATAAAAAAAATACTTTCCAACAAAGCATTATACACTATAATATATACTACTTCCAGCTCCACATACAATCTCATATTCTTTCATTAAATAATACAAAAATTTGTAAACATTTAAAATCCTTTTGAAATCACATTTTTATGAAGCTAAACAAAAGTGGTCTCCTAAGATCCCACAAAATCAGTGTTATTTATTTGCTTCTGTCACCCAAGTAGAATTTAAGATTTAAGATATCTAATTTATATATCACTTTCTGACTCTTAAGATATTTTAACTGTATTATCTTAGCAACTATTCAAACTAACATCATGTAAATAATGATACTTGATTCCCATAAGAAATGACATTTCTTTCTTAAAGATTAGACTGCTAATCTAATTGTATAACTATTATTTCACAATATGTATGGTGTCTAGTCCTTCACAGTTAAATCCTAGGCTTATCTTTTATTCACTTCAGATTCAAGTAATACAGTTTTGGTGATCCTTGTCATCAATGTGTAGTTCCATTCCTAAGTGTAAAATCACTCTTCCCCCAGTTGCTACTAGTTTATATTCTTGATCTATGTTAAGACTCACTTAAGATATAATAGTACCTTATATGAATAACAATCTAATTTTGGGTTTCTCATTTTATTTGAGAGGTATTATTCTCTGATTATAATTTAAAGTCAAATAGTTTTGCTAAATGTTATGACAAAAACATACCTCATCTACAAAGTTAATAGCATCAAACCAGTCTTGAAGGGCTTCCAGGCAATATCTAACAACATTTCTGGTATATTCTTGTGTTTCCTACAAAGGAACAAAAAAAAAAAAAAAAAAAACACTGTAAATGTTTGAAATTTACAGAGGCAAATAGACTATTAACCAATAACTTAAGACAATAGGTAATTTTATGATTTGTTGTTCAGTCATTCACAACAGTCCTTATATTAGATTCTTCATAACCTTATAAAGTCTTCTTGGCAAATTTATACTGGAATAATTTGCCATTTTCTTCTCCAGTGGATTAAGGTAATTTCACTTGCCCAAGTTCAGAAGCCAAATTTGAAGTCAGGTCTTTTTAAAAACCAGTGAAGCACTCCATATCCATTGAGCTTTCTAACTTGCCTCAATTTAGTGATAAATGACCCCTCTGCATATTTCACTTGAGAAATAAATACTAAACATCATAATGAGCCAGGGCACACAAAGACAAAAATCAAACAGACTGACTTTCAGGAAAATTACATTCCTAGAGAAGAATATAAGTAGACTGCAGTATCAATAAAAATATAAGCATATGAGAAACATCAAGGACAGGTATTATTGGAACAAAGGAGGGAGGTATTTAAGGATTGGGAATAAAGGAAAAAGGATAACTATAATGCTGAACTAATATCCATGAAATGCTAAAAAAAAAAAAACTACAAATGAATCCCAGAACATTGAGTAGTTCCTCCAAGGTGAATGTATGGAAATATGAGTAATTTCTAAAAATAAATAGAAGTAGTCAAATTTACAAGAAAAAGAGTAGTATTTCAGTTGATAGAGGATAAGAATAGGTAGTTTTCAGAGGAAGAAAGCAAAACTATCAATAGGTAAATAAAGAAAATCTTAAATCACTACTAATTAGAAAAACAGAAATTAAAACCTTTTTGTTGTTGTTGTTTTTGCAAAGGCAATGGGGTTAAGTGGCTTGCCCAAGGCCACACAGCTAGGTGATTATTAAGTGTCTGAGGCCAGATTTGAACTCAGATACTCCTGACTCCAAGGCCAGTGCTCTATCCACTGCGCCACCTAGCTGCCCCAAAAGAACACTTTAGGTCACCTCACAGTCATCAAATTAGTTAAAATGACAAAAAAAGAAAACAAAAAATGTAGAAGAGGATTGGGAAAATACACTAATGAATAAATGGGAAAGCTGTGAACTAGTTCAACCATTCTAGACAGCAATTTGGAACTAAAAAACTATTAAGCCTTTTGACCCTGAGATTCTACTATTAGTTCTATATGCCAAGGAGAGCAAAGAAAGATGAAAGGTCCCATATGTACAAAAATATTTAGAGCAGCTCTCTTGTGATGGCAAAGAATTAGCAACTGAGAAGATGCCCATCAATTAAGAAATAGCTAAAAAAGCTATGGTATATGAATGTGATGGAATATTGGACTTTCAAAAATGATGAGGAGAAAAGTTTCAATAAAACCTTGGAAGACTTATACAAAATTATGCAAAGTGAAGTGAGCAGAACCAAAAGAACAATTTATACAGTAACAACAATATTATAAAAACCACAATTCCACAAGATTCATATCCACCTTGAGATAGAAAACTGAAAGACTCAAAATATAAAATGAAGTATATTTCCATGATTCTTCTTCTTGTCTTTCTTTTGGTGGGGGAATAGGGAAAGTAGGACACAAATAATGTGGATATTTGTTTTGCATGACTATGTGAATATGCATGTTAGTGATGGGTTTTTATTTTTCTTATTTCTCAATAAGTGGGAGGAAAGAGAAATTCTGAAACTGAAAATAAAATTCAAATTTAAAAAAATCCATAGATGAATATTTCATTTAATTAGGGCTACTTAAACAACTTAGCACTGTCTAATATTTTTCAATGGTTGTTTTTTCTCTTCTTTATGACAATCCAGAAAATACATTTATTGTATCCTTATTTTTAAGAATCATTTCTAATCAGAGTAAAAAGTCAAATTCTACAAGTCATTGCCAATTAACTGATACAAAAAAAAACCTGTAATGAAGATTATCACCTTTTTTTTGTTCCTTCTATCTCTACTCACTATAATTTTGGAATACCCTTAACATGAACTGTTTTAAAAAAAACTGTTTTAAAACAGTTTATAACTGTTAAAAAAAAAAACACCTTTCTTCAACCCTATACTCCTGTGTAATTCTCAAAATTCCCATAACTAGTCATCTCCATTATTAGCCATTGCATTTCAAAAGCTGGATTTTTTTTAAACCACAGATAAAAGATTCAAGAGATACTTTTTTTTCTCAATCAACTAAAAATCTGTTTACATGGCAGATTAATCTAACAGGTTTTCATTTTTCTACCTGGAAAAGGATGAAAAGAGAACTTACTCCTCAAGCTACTTCATAAAGAGTCCAGCCCAAATGACTCACACCAGTCCTACCCTTGCAATGGCTAGTGAGCACAAAGATGAGGTAGAGGCGAGTGAGAGAGAGAGATTGATTTCAAATCTTCTAGAAGTTCAAAATTAAAGGGAGGAAACACATGTCCAAGAGTTTGGATCAGGTAACTAGCCCAAAGAAAAACTGAGAAGAAAGAAAAATAGTCTTATACTTCATTTTGTCCTCCAGTATTAGTTTTACAAGCTGACAGTTTAGTTCCACTATAGTTAACTATCTCCAATAGCTACAGATATAGTGGCTCAGGCCATGAAACATATCAGTCTGGGAAATTCAAGTCCCAATGCTCACCACTGGTACTCAATGATATGGCAGGGAGAAAGTCTAAATACCCTATGCAACATCTGTCTCTTGCTCTCCTCCCCATGCTCAAATTCTAAAAAGTTGTAGAAAAGTCCTTCTGAAAAAAAATATGTAAACTCAGAATTAAAAAAAAAGGAAAGGGAAAATACACACATTCACAAAATAAGCTCACTGTATCTCTCAACATCTTGTGCAGCATTTAAATGGACAATCTCATTTTCAAACCCACATACACCCAAAAAACGCCCTTCAGAACTCCTCTATACACACACACACACACACACACACACACACAAACACAGAGCAATTATATACAAAATAAAGTCAAGTTAATCAGGACTTCTCTCCTTTAACCCTGCCTTTACTTCCCACAATATCAACATCAAGTAAAACTTGCTTTATCACAGTTGAAGTTCCAGGTCAACACTTTCAGACATGTTAATATTCACAGGCATCTTCATTACTATTCCCCAGTACTCCTGCTTGCTCCCAGTAAGTTCTACTACTTATCCTCCAAACTAAGTTTTTCAGGACTAAAATCTAGAGATACATATTATTGGTGGTGGTGGTGATTGGTGATGGTTTCTGTCCTTTGTTATCAAAGAAGACCAAAACAACAATCACTATGATAGAGATGAGTTATAGTGTGTCCAACTGTGACAGGTAAGACCAATACAAACTCAGAAAGCTCTACAACAGATTGGGTACAAATAGTCCATTGTAAATATTTGGGATGAATTCTCTAAACATTCATATCTCAATGTGTTCTTCAAGCTGCTTCAATTCTGCCTTGCACATAAAGCACAGCACCCTCTCAGATACTAAGTAGTCCCTGTGCCAGTGTCTTCCAGGCTGCATAATCAATTCCCAAAATTCTTCAAAAAGACCATTAGAGTGTCCTTGTATTGCTTTTTCCATCACTCCTGTGAACGCCTGCCCTGTATGAGTTCTCCATAAAATAGTCTTTTTGGCACATATACATTTGGCATTCGAACAACATGGCCAGGCCATTGGCAGTTTAGACTGAGAAAGGATCTCAGTGTCTGGTAACTTTTCCTGCCAGGTGATCTTCAGATTATTCCTAAAACAATTTAAATAGAAGTGATTCAGTTTCCTGGCATGATGCTGGTAGACTGTGCAGGTTTCACAGGTGTGTAACAATGAGATCAGCATGAAAATTCTGTAGACCATCAGATTGCTAATCAATCTAATGCCTCTTCTCTCCCACACTTTTTCTGGATCCTCCCAAACAATGAGCTAGTTCTGGCAATGAATGTGTCAATCACATTATCAATGTGTACTTCTCTGGAAAGGACACTGTCAATGTCAAGGAAAGTGAACTTATCGACAGTTTTCAAAACTTCTCCATTTGCTGTAACCAAGAGTTCTACAATGGATGGCATGGTTCTGACTATTAGAGCATTTGTGTCTTTCTGTTCACTGTCAGGTCAAAATTGTTAGAAACAGCAGAGACTCAATCTATACTTTGTTTCATCTCAGCTTCAGAAGTTGTATTGAGTGCACAGTCATCTGCAAACAGAAGATCATGCACCAACACTCCTTCTACTGTGGTCTTGGATTACAGTCTTTTCAAGTTGAAGAATTTGCCATCAGTGCAGCTGACCTTCAATCCGTGTTCATCCTCAGTAAAGGTGTTTGATAACTTGGCTGAAAACACTGGAGCAAGGGAGCAAGGATATAGTCTTGCTTCACACCACTTGTGACCTGGGAATCATTAAAGCATCATCCATCATCCAGAACTCAGGCAAGCATGATGTCATGGAATTGATGTACTGACAATACTGATGAACTTTTCTAGGGAACCAAATTTTGACAAAATTTTCCATAATCCCTCATGGCTGACAGTATCAAAGGCCTTGGTCAATCTACAAATCTTGTATAGAGAGCTCTGTTCTGTTCCTGACATTCTTCCTGTAGTTGTTGGGCAACAAAGACCATATCAATTGTTCTTCAACATTATCTGAAGCCACATTGACTCTCAGGGAGGTGACCATCTTTGAGGTAAACGATCAGCCTATTGAGAATCTAACCAGCAATGTTTAAAAGAGAAACATCCCTGTGATCGTCACAGGACAATTTATTCCCTTTACCTTTATAATTATGGACAATGGAGATGATGTCCTTCAACTCTTGGTGGATAACTTCCTCTTGTCATATAATCTAGAAAATTTTAGTCAGCTTTTGGATGAGCAATGGATCTCCCATCTTGTAGATCTCAGCTGGAATAGAATCAGCACCAGGTGCTTTGCCACTTGAAAGGAGCTTAATGGCATTCAAAACTTCTTCTTTAGGTGGAGTTTTGTTTAGGGACTGACTGGCTTCAACTTGAGGTAAACAGTCAATGGCTTCCACAATGATTGATGATCTGCTGAGAACACCAGAAATATTCAACTCATCTCTCAACAATCATGTCCCAATTGCTAATCAATGTAGCTCCATCAGCACTAAGAAGCAATATATATCTTTCAACCATAAATAGCCTTCATGACAACATAAAAGCATCTCTAGATTGTTACTCTTCACATAAAACTTAATTTCATCTTTTTTTTTCCTTATCGAGTCAAGAATCCTGCATCTCGCTAAGCTTCACTTGTACTTTATTAAATGCTATCCCTCTCTTACAGAAATGGATGACCTTTGCTGTTGGTAAAACTGTGGAGTTTAGGCAACTAGTACCAGCTCTTCAGAATTGAGATTATATAATACTAAAATGCAAGGTGAATCTTTTCATAGTTTGTGGGGGAAAAATGATACTAATATATGACCAGTTTCTTATTAAAAAGAAAAAGTAATAAAATATTTTTCATCTACTCAGAAATAATTTTTAGACTCCAGCTCAGAAAAGAACTTTGTCCTTGAACTGATCAAGGCCAGCCTAAAGCCGATTTTGTTTTCCTCCCCTTACATTTGAGCTAAAAACATCATAAAATAGTTATTGAAGACAAATTAATAAACTAAAAACACAGTTATAAGAAATCATAATTTCTTATAACTGTACATGTGTAACATAAGCAATTTTTTTAATTTTTTAAATCATGAATTCAATAATCACCAACAAGCACAAACAACTCAAGACATGAAGAACAGGAAATGAACTTCATCTTACAAGAAAGGGAATTTTTATCATATGGTGTAATGGTTAACTAAGGAGTTAAAAAATTGCTCCACTGTGACCCTCAAATACTTGAAGACAAGGATAGTGCTTACTTCTCTCCTCCCCAGTCATCTCATCTTAACCAAAACTAATACTTTTACTAATCTCTGTATTGTTTTCCTTCCTTTCCATTCACAGCCACCAACCATAATACAGGATCGCATAATTACAAAAATATGTCTACTTCTCCGGCTTTCAGGCCTTCTCCTAATTCATCCTATTTCTATAGGATTCCATTCAATCATTCCTTACTGTATACAAGGTAAGGTACAAACAAAATCATTCCTTACTGTATACAAGGTAAGGTACAAACTTCTCATACTGGAATTCAAGCAATCAAATACATAGTTTTCCAAACTTCTTTCTCACTAGATTTTTATATGCTCTCTTACAACACTAGCCAAAAATGGCCTACTAATCACATCCAAATATGCTATGCATGTTCCTAGTTCCTGAGATAATGAAAACTGTCAATCATAACAAAAAGAAATATAAAGTAAAGATAAACCTATAAACTATAAATAATTGCCACACCAAAACAATGTGAAAAGTGGGAGCTTGCTTATTGCTTAGAAAATGTGAATAAAGGGATGGCTAGGTGGCGCAGTAGATAGAGCACGGGCCCTGGAGTCAGGAGTACCTGAGTTCAAATCCGGCCTCAGACACTTAATAATTACCTAGGTACAAACTTCTCATACTGGAATTCAGGCAATCAAATACATAGTTTTCCAAACTTCTTTCTCACTAGATTTTTATATGCTCTCTTACAACACTAGCCAAAAATGGCCTACTAATCACATCCAAATATGCTATGCATGTTCCTAGTTCCTGAGATAATGAAAACTGTCAATCATAACAAAAAGAAATATAAAGTAAAGATAAACCTATAAACTATAAATAATTGCCACACCAAAACAATGTGAAAAGTGGGAGCTTGCTTATTGCTTAGAAAATGTGAATAAAGGGACGGCTAGGTGGCGCAGTAGATAGAGCACGGGCCCTGGAGTCAGGAGTACCTGAGTTCAAATCCGGCCTCAGACACTTAATAATTACCTAGCTGTGTGGCCTTGGGCAAGCCACTTAACCCCACTGCCTTGCAAAAAAAAGTGAATAAATGTAGAGGTATTATAAAATCTAAAATGTTCTATCCAATCAGATATATATATATATATATAGATATATAGATATATAGATATATAGATATACACACACACATATATATATTCTCATATAATTATATAACATCTCATTTAATTTTAATGACTAGTTACTGAAAACTATCTCCTATATAAATTCCTATATAACTGCTTAAGAGTTATTTAATGGTTATGCTAACAATTATGTTGTTTGTGACTTCTAACAGTGGTGAGCAAAACTCATTCAAAGTTTGACCTCATTCTGTGGAATGTAAGTAATAGTAACCATTGGCCAAAAAACTGGAAGAAAAAAGTACCGCTATTTGTATATACGTATTATAGAATGCTGAGTAGTAACCATAGTATGAAATGATTAGGAAGAGACTTTCCATTGATCCGGGTGCCAAAAGTTTTGGCTCTTAGAATTTTAACCAAGCAAGTCACGACAAAGCTAATCCAAGTTGGTACTTAATTATCAGGTACAAATTTCAAAGAGAATTACTTAAAAAGTAAACACATATAGATATATAGAGACATCAAAATAAAAATGTTTTCATCATACCCTAATTTTGCAATGTGATAATAGTCCCCACATTGGCTGTGCACAAGCCTCAAGCTCAGCAGCAAATGCAGCATAATAGGTCTGAGATTCAAATTCCACATGTTCATTTAGTTCTCGTTTATTTAAGTTCATGCCTTTCAAAAAAAAATCAAGATTAACAAATACAACCATTAAAAACTGTAAAGAGGAAAAGTTAATAATCAAATATCTGGTCTAATATTCTTAGGCATATTCTTCCAAATGATCATGCATATTTTAAATTAACCAATTAGGATTCATTTCATAAAATAAACAAAAATGTTTAAGTTTGTTTATGTCTGACAACCCTAAAAGAGCTTTCTATTCATTAAGTTTTCTATTGCTTCCTCTTGCTACCTCATGTAGCTGTACAAGCTTAATGGGGCATATATACAAAATAGTTATTAGATAAATATCTAATGCATGCTAATATCTAGAAAAATTCTTATAGACCTATGTAAAAAATTTTTTAAAAGAAACAGCTTATCTCACTGAATCTAACCATTCAAAGAATTAGTGGTAAAAAGAAACTCAGCAATCATCAAGTTCAAGTGCTTCATTTTACAATAAATCTGAGTCAAAAAGATGAAGAGAGCAGTCAGAACTTGAATCCAGATACCTTGCTACAAAATCCAGTGCTCTTTCCACTGCATGTGCAGCCTCTGGCTTGACTTTTAAAAATTGTTTCCTACCTTATTAATAAATTGTTTTTAGGGGGGCAGCTAGATGTTACAGTGAGCACTGACCCTGGAATCAGGAGGGGCTAAGTTCAAATCCAGTCTCAGACACTTAATAATTACCTAACTATGTGACTTGGCTAAGTCACTTAACCCTTGAAAAAAATAAAAAAATAAAAATTTTTAGACTGACATTCATGAAAATAAAAACAATAATAATAATGGAACAAACCCTGATTTTAAAATTCTATTTATAATTTCTTTGGTCCAGATCTGTGCGTCCATTTGTGTCAGAATTCCCAGTTTGGAATTCCCTCACTATCAGTGCAAATACTCATCTGAAATTCCCTGGGTCCTTAAAATACTAAGTAATTTGTTCTCTGATGATATAGTTATTATGTTTCAGAGGCAGGACTTAAACCCAGGTATTCCCAACTCTAAGGTCAGTATTCTACTCACTATCTCTCAATGTGTATCATACCTTAATTACAAATTATTTTAACAGTTGATAGTAAATATTATGCAATTGAAAAGAAAACAATATAAAAATATACCTTGAAAAAATGACACAAAGTTCATCCAAGTAACTAACAAACCATGATCCTCCAGGAATTTCTTTGCCACACTTTGATGAGAAAGGATATTGATAAAATCACTGACAAGGGGCCAGTAAGTATTGTTCTTCAGTAGTGCTTCTCCACAGTTCACTACCACATGTAAACTGTTTTCTTCATCTAAAAGAAAAAAAAAAATTACTCACCAGCAAATTTATGTTCTTAGAATTGTTCTTCTAAAAATTGAGTACCAAAAAATTTTAGATTAGACTCAACACAACTTGCATCAAATAGACTAGAGGAAATTGTGTGTTAACAAAATAATCATGATTACTTCCCTAAGTATAATAATAGTGTATTTTTCTCATCATCAAATGAGCCTGTGACTTAGTAAACTATCCTATCTTGTCAAATGCATTTGAATTCTAGTGACATCTTTTAAAATACTTTTTATCTTGCTACTACTATAAGGAAATTACTGGATTTCAAGAACAATTGATATCTATTATTTACAAATAATATTTCTGAAAGACCCAATATTAAAGAGAAAGAGTTAAAAATATGATTCAATAAAATTCTTGTACATCAAAAAACACTTTATAACATTTCATAATTAATATCTATAAAGTCCATTCTATTACACATATGCAGTTACCCTAATCTAAACACCCATGAAACTCTATTGATGAAAAGACTTTTTCTTCCATGAGTTCCTATGAAAAAGTCCCATTCCCAAGGCATAAAAAGGAAAAGATTCAAATTTATAAAAATAAGAGCAATTCCCTAAACAACAAGGAGATGGGATTACGAACAAGCAGTTTATCTAAGAAAAAAAAAATCCAAGTTATTCATAAATATGTTTATAAAGCTTTGAATCACTAATAAATAGAGAAATGTAATTTAAAACAACTGTGAAGTCACAACTCATATCCATCAGGTTAGCAAAGGTAATAAAAAAATAGAGACAAATACTGGAGAGACCATGTTTGGTGGAGATATGAATTGACAAAAGTTGTAAAAAGCAACTTGGAACCATGGCCAAAAATTTCTTTTGACCCAATAATATTACTACTGGTCCTTCCAATGAAATTGGAAAAGAATTCATATATTCAAATAATATTTATAGCAGCTCATTTTGTGGTTGCAAAGAACAAGAAACTAAGGAGATACTCATCAACTAGGGGAATGCCTGAATAAGTATGCTATCCAAAGTCGATGAAATACTCTTGTCCCAAAGGAAATATGGAAAAGTTATTTTCAAATAAACTTAGACTGTATGAACTAATGAAGAATGAAGTGAGAACAAGAACAGCATAATGACAGCAACACAGTAAAGACAGATAACTTTGCAAGACAATCTTTAAGAATGTTCATCAAAATGGGTGGCTAGGTGGCACAGTGGACAAAGCATCAGACCTAGAGTCAGGAGTACCTGAGTTCAAATCCAGCCTCAGACACTTTATCATTACCTACCTGTGTGGCCTTGGGCAAGCCACTTAACCCCATTGCATTGCAAAAAAAAAAAAAAAAAAAAAAAGTTCATCAAAGCAATGACCGCAATGACCAACAACTTTTCTTAAGGACCCCTAAAGAAATATGTCACTACTTATCTCCTGACAGGGAGGTGAAGGATTCAGGTAAAAAGTGAAATTTATTTTGGGGACATAAGCAGTAGGAAATTTATTTTGCTTGATTGTGCACATTTGCTAAGAGTTTTATTTTCTCAAGGCGGGGAGGTAGGAAAAAAGAGAAAATAGGAAAAATTGAATGGATTTTTAAATGTTTACAAAAACTAATAAGGGAAGGGAATTAGCATGTATTAAGCACCTTCTATGTGCCAGGCACCAGACTAAGCCCTTTAGAAATATTATCTCATTTGAGGTTCACAACATCCCTTTGAAGGAGGTACTCTTATCATCCCCTTTTTACAATTGAAGAAAATGAAGCGGACAGAAGTATTCCTGACACCAAGGCCTAGTGCTCTAGCCACTGCACCACCTAGTTTGGGTTATTTCTGAGTCTGTTAATTTAATTTTCTTTTAAGTAAAATGTCTTATGACTTTGTTAACTCTCCCATCTCATTAAACTCATACAAATTAGCTAGCATAGTAATAGTCAGCCTCTAAACAAATTTTCACCACAACCCTGAAAAGGAAATATTCTCATTTTCCCCCCCATTTTACAGATGAGGACACTGAGGCTAAGAGAAGTTAAGTGAATTGTCCAGAGTTCCACAGATAGTTAAGTATCTGAGACAGGATCTGAACCTAAGACTTAAATATTCCAAGTCCAACAGTCTTTCTACTGCCATGTAGTTGCCATTGGAATTCAAGTGAGAACTTTTAAGGTATTATTTTACTGCTCTATGGAAATCAAGATAGCAGTTATTTACAAATAAGATTTTTTTCAAAAACACAGGTATTAAGATAAAAGAGAAAAAAACAAAAAATAAAAAAAGATGAAAGAGAGCTTTAAAAAAGTCTATTAAAAAAGTTTTGCTTCTACACAGCTTTCCCAGTTCATTTAAATTCAGATCATTGTGCTTTGAGACAATCAAACAATCAAAAATTTATTCAGGGTTTATTATGTATCATACACTATATGCTAAGTGCAGAAGATAAGAAAAGAGGGGAAAAAAGGCAGTCATGGCCTTCAAGAAACTCACAATCTAGCTTAGGAGGATCAGGAGAAAACAAAGGTCAACAAACAATTTACATAAAAAATAAACAGGAAATAGAGGGAAGACTCTAGAATTAAAGACAGGTTAGAAAAAGGTTTCCAGGAAAAGAAGGAATTTTTAGGTGGTAATTAAAGGAAGACAGGAAGTCAGTAGACAAAGATAAAGAGGTAAAGCACTCCAGGAAGAGGGAAAATGCCCAGAGCTGAGAGGTGGAGTTTTTTATTCATGAAACAGCCAAGAGACCAGAGTCAAAAGATCAAACAGTACATGGAGGGCGCATTAAGATATAAGAGTGGAAAGGGGCGACATTAGAAGGGGCTTGAAATGCTAAAGGATTTTTGTATTTGATCCTGAAGGCAACAGAAAGTCACTAGAGGGTGGCTAGGTGGCGCAGTGGACAAAGCACTGTCCCTGGAGTCAAGAGTACGTGGGTTCAAATCCGGCCTCAGACACTTAATAATTACCTGGCTGTGTGGCCTTGGGCAAGCCACTTAACCCCATATGCCTTGCAAAAAACCTTTAAAAAAAAAAAGGTCACTAGAATTTATTCAGGTAATGGTGGTGGGGGTGGTGACATGGTTGGACCTGTGTTTTAGGAAAATCACTTTTGTGGCTGAATGAAGGATGGAATGGAGTGGGGAGAGACTTCAGGCACAGGCAAACTATAGCAAACTAATTCTTTTTTTTTGGGGGGGGGGTGTTCATGAGCTATATACTTATTTACTTTCTATGTATTTATTTATTGGGGTCAATCCTACATATATTCATTTATTTTCAAATATTTTATTTGTTTTTCCAACTACATGTAGTGGTAGTTTTTAATCAATCTTTTTTTGCAAGGTTTTGAGTTTTACAATTTTTCTCCCTCCCTTCCTTCTCTCACCCCTTCCTGTGACAGAAAACAATCTCATTTTGAAAGATGAAGAGAATTGTGCATGTAACAGAAAGGAGAAGTAAATTGGCTCTTGAAATGTAAATTGACTTGAAATAGAGAATTATCATTGTACCAGAAACAATTGTAATCTTAAGAGTTGCTTGGGTGGAGACCCCCCCCCCATTCCTGATTTGTATCCTGATCTCCTTAGGCTTTACCCTCTACCTAATTCCAGGTCCAGTATAGGGAAAGGGAGTTCATTTTCTGCCCTCTGGATGAGAGGCAAGACATAAAAACCTGGGTTAGACCCTGGCCCACAATCTTCTCTGACCATGGCCCAGCAATGTTGCTTGGTTGTTCTTTTATCTCTTTTATCTCTCTCTCTCTCTCTCTCTCTCTCTCTCTCTCTCTCTCTCTCTCTCTCTCTCTCTCTCTCTTCCTATGTCTCATAACCATTTTAATAAGTTTTTCTTTTATTTCCACCCTTGAATTCTCAAGTCTGAATAATGATTCCTCATAGGCAGAAAAAAACCCATGTAGCCAGTGGTTGCAATATAAGCTCTAAACATACTAAACAAAGATAGATAATGAACATGCTTATTAGAGAAGAATCAGAAAAAAATAGAGATAATATATAAGACAACTTTTAAAAATTGAAGACAATAAGCTTTGGTCTTCATTTAAACTCCATAGTTCCTTCTCTGGATGTGGATAGTATTTTCCAACCCAAGTCTGTTAAAATTGTCTTTGATTATTGTGTTGCTAAAATGAACAAGTTCATCATGGTTAATCATCACCCCGTGTTATTATGAATGTTTATAATTTTTTCTGGTTCTCTTCATTTCACCCAACATCAATTCACAGCAAACAATTTCAATAATCAAGTGATAAAAGGCCTGCTCAAAGTGGTAGCAATGTCAGAGTAGAAAAGGAAGTAAATTTAAGAGATTTTGCAAAGATAAAATCAACAGGTCTTGGCAACAGACAAGATATGGGAGGTAAGAGATAGTGAGGAGAAGAGGAATTACTTCTCATGATGCTAAAGTCTGACTACCTCACACTTAAAAAAAAATCACATAACATAAAAAGACTACTGAATCAAACGCAAATTTGTTTCAAATACTAGTTCCAACACTCCTGTTTTTGTGAAATTTGCCTTGAGATCTTTAATAACGTTAAAAGGTCAGAACTTACATCTTTATCCAAACTAAATTTGGCACCTTCATCACTGCAGGTATATAAAACAACAGTTCAGGGTTCATTTAGTGCAGTAAATACAAATTACTCACAAATTTGTTTTCTCGCAAATAGTTTTCCCTCAAATTTTTTGTGGTTATTATGGGGTTTTTTTATTTTGGGGGGGGGTTGCAAGGTAGTGGGGTTAAGTGGTTCGCCCAAGGCCACACAGCTAGATAATTATTAAGTGTCTGAGAATAGATTTGAACTCAGGTACTCCTGACTCCAGGTCAGGTGCTCTATCCACTGCACCACCTAGCTGCCCCACCTCAAATTTTTTGTAAAGCTTGATGATGGGAAAAGTAAACCAGTTCAAAAAAGGTGTCCTTCAACCCATTGCCACAAGAAAGTTGTAATAGTAATGAATAAATACAATGAAAAAGTAAACAATTTTCCTTCCCTCCAGAAATGTACAAAAAAAAAAAAAAAAAACACTGATCCATGAACAACAGGGAAGGAGATTGGGACCAGTGGTAGATGCCATTCATAAGGTTTGCTGTCTTGAGAGGAGGAAGAGGGAAGGCCCCTGGGGGTGATTGTAAACATACCTGGGAAGTCCCTGGGACCAGTCAGATACTGAAGCACTCAACCCAGGATACACCCCAGAGTTCCAGAGTCCCTAGTATTAAGTCCAGAATCTAGAAAAACCAACATTTCAAAACCTAAAGATACAGGAGGGTTGAGTGCTCTGGGTAGGAGATCAGTATAGAAGCCTAGGGAACTCATGGCTGACAATCCCAGGAAAAACAGAATCAGATGTCAGGAAAAAAAGCCCCAAATCAGGAACAAAAACTGCAAGGATTTCTGGACCAAAAACATCAACCTAAGGTCACTGTACACCCAGATATTTCTAAAAAAAGAGAATCTGTAATTAGAAAAAGAGACAAATGAAAAAAAGAAGAATATAAATATTAACTAGAAGAAATGAAGAAATTAAAAAGAGAAATAAAATAAAAATTCTGGGAGAATTAAGAGAATAAATAACTTACAAGAGAAAGTATTAAAATTTACCCAAGTATCAGTACCCTGAAAACTGGAATAGATTAAAGAGAAAGCAGTGACTCCTTGAGACAGCAAGAACAATTAGTACAAAATCAAAGAACTGAAAAAATATAATAAAAGAATGATGATATAAAAAGGAATAGACTTGGAAAAGAGATCAAGATAACCTAGAAATCATTTTGGACTGTAAAAATCATGCCAAAAAAAAAAAGCTTGGATACCATATTATAAGTACTCAAAAAATGAAACTGGCCAGATCTTACAGAATCACAGGGCAAAGTAAATATAGAAAGAATGAACTAATAATTTCCTGAGAAATCCTAAAACAAAAAGTCCCAGAAATTTCACAGATAAAATCCAGAGTTAACATAACTTTCTTCTACAAAAATGTACTGCAAGCAACCAAAAAAACAAAATTCAAATAACAACAAACTATAAACAAGATCATATAAGATTATATTAAGTACCTTTAATTTAAGATCAGTAGCAAACATTCCCATCATTATAAAGGCATAAGGTCTAGAAAATAATGCTCATGCTCCAGAAAATGATGAAGTCAAAGTTGTTCTGAGCTTATTCTGAATGCTACTAAAAGTCTAAACCTGAAAATGTCAGCTTTCAAATATAAGAGGTAGACCCTATAAGAAAGCAAGCAAACAAGGTTCAATTATCAGCTTTAACTTCTGCTATCCTCTTTTGTTTCTTTAAGTCTAGCAAAGTGGACTTGATAGCAAATCAGTAATAGAAAGTATATGTGAAAAGAGTACAGTGAATAAGGGATAAGAAGAATTCAAACAGAAAGGTTAAAGATTGAGGGATAAAGCTAGAAAGACTATGGTAGCCTCAGACACTTAACAGCCACTTAACCCTGCTTGCCTTGCAAAAAAAAAAAAAACAACTAAAAAAAACCCCAAAAAAAAAGAAAGACTATGGTAGGTAAATTTAAAAAGTCAACATAATATAGAAAAAGAAAAACAGTTCTAGAAGGCAAGGAGAAAATTGTATGGTGGAATGGGAAAGGGAAGGAGAAGAAACAATGTGTACAAATCCAAAGAGCACTGGGCTCAGCAGGCAAAAGATTTCAGTTTGAACATTTCCCGGATGTGGAATCCTGGGCAAATACTTGAACTCTCTAAGTCTATGTCATGATTGGTGAAATAAACAAAATGCTTATATAACCTACAGTTTGGAGTAGAATAAAGAATTCTAGGATCATACAATTAGAACTAAGAAAGGGTCTCATGAAATCATCTAGACAATCGATTATCTTCATTTCAGAGGGGAAAAAAAAGAAACTACAGCTAAGAGAGCTTAAGTGATTTGGCAAAGACCACAGAGCTAATGAGTCTAAGAAAACAAGTTTTTTTTAGTACAACTGCTACTACACCAGTGGTAGCTTACTATAATTACCAAAGTATAAAAGTAGAATTTACGGTAACAACAAAATGGGCACAAAATGTGACTTTACCTTGTAGTTCACTTTTAATAAGGCAACTTTCCATCATATACAATAGAACAGTGACCATGATATCCAGTAATTGGCATTCTTCTGTTACTTGTCTTGCAAGTTCCTCATTGCTGAAAAGCTGAACACTAATATGCACAATTCTGTTAGACATTGTGTCTGATTCATGACTTTTCTTCAATGTTTTCATAATAAAAGCATAATGCTGGACAAAGGTTTTCGTAAAAGCAATCTGAAAAAAAAAAGGATTAGTTTATGTTTTTTAATTTTAAAAAATAATTCCCAGCACATGTTTAGTCATTATTGTAATATGTAAAAATGTTCCAAAGTTGTTAAAACTGAAAAACAGATATTTTAAAATTAAAGTCTGAGCAACTGCTACTACTGTATTTTATGAGGTTGAGATACTACTTATTTTTGGTCAAAAAATTATTGCAATGATATGCAACAGAATACATTTTTGCCATCTACTATATAAACAAGAGAAATTCAATCTGATATATCATTCAAAAGCAGCAGTTGTATAGTTTAATTCAGCAGTACAGAGGGTCAATTTGATCACTCTTAAAAAAAGCTACTTTCCTTTCATCTGAGAGTAAGCCATCAATTTTTAAAAATATACTGTAAAATTGCCTGCATGCTATCTGTGCTTTTCCTATTTCAAATCTTACCTATTTCACATAGTTGAAGAGACATAGAAAAGAATGGGACTACCATATTAAGGTTCATTTCCCTAAAGAATATAAATATTCTATAAAATAAGAACTACAAGATATCAGCTTTCATAATTAATTTATTTTCATATATTGTTGTTCAATCGTTCAGTCATGTCCAAAGCTTCATGACTCTTTGCATCATTTTCATATACCTTGGTACTTAATATTTTACTCCAAAGGAGGTTATTTCACAGTATCATGATAATCTCAAGTCTTAAGTATTTAATATGAATATTTAAATAAACAAACAAAAATATAACAAATGCTATAAAGAAATTTTTGACAGCAAGTATTAATTTAAAAGGTCACATTTTTGTTTTGTATTTACTATACAATCAATTCACAACTACCTTAGCTAATGGCTAAGCATTAATTCATACAATTATAATTCATCATATACAATTAAAATTCATCATATACAATTAAAATTCATCAAACACCTACACTAAATTGGTTTGGGCAAAGCTTCCACAGCAGAAATATATACCAAGGAAGCCACAATTTAGTCCCCACAACGAAGTAAAAATTAGATATTGAAAATGTTCTGAAATACATCCTCTCCTTACCCCCCACCCCCCAAAAAAGATCCCCTATACCAGTTCTTCAGGAGCTGATAAGACAGGAAACAGGAGTTCAATGTTCATCAAAATTCTTTCTTTTTAGAATTATACTACAATATACAATATACTGTGAATGAATACTCAGTTTCCAAATGTATCTTATCCATAAAGTAATGCCTACCAAAGTTATGGGATTCAAGTTCCTTTATCATATCTCTGACAGAAATGAAAGAATTAAGATTTTATTTTTCACAAGCGAAAAGAAAACTTTGTTTAACTGAACTCAGCAACATTAATTTAATCCTGAATTCATATAAGGCAATTGCTTAAGTTTTCTGTACAATCTATTATATAAATTTTTAGAAATCACTTTTGTAATTTAAAAAAATTTTTATAAGAATAGTAAATGAACAACACATGAAAAAAATGAGCTATTCCTTCTAAAACAAACAGGAATGACAAAAACTATTCCTTTATAAAAATCCCTCAGAATATCAACTTTACTTTGAGCTTATTTCTAAATAAATAAAAGCTATTAATAGCATTTTTAATATCACAAATCAGTATTTTCAGCTATGTATATATAAAATGTGACTTAAAACAATGACTAAAATATATAAAATGAGCCCATTCACATAATTAAAAATGCAATATAATCAAATCTCATTTATACAGGAGCCTATCTAATTTATCAAATAAAATAGTACCTTTGTTTTAATCCTTCTTCCTCCCCCTCCCAATGCTATCTACCAATGACTATTATTTATCAATATATTCACCAGGTAACATAATAGACAAAAGAAAGCGGTTTGTTTAATAACTCAACTAAAACATTTAGTGGAATAGGATTAAGTTATTGCTTAAAATGACATTTTGATTTCATCTTAGAATTTTTATTATCCATGCCATCTTTGAATCCTACTACCATGGATAATCAAGAATTTATTATTATCTCATCTTTCATAACACTGTTCCCCCTAAGAATAAAGTGACCTTGAATACTAAAAGGACCTCAATATGCTATAACTAACTGATAAAACATTTAAGAAACCAGGAAAAACTGAAACAAGTAGAAAAAAGTAGAATAGAATAAATAGAAAAGAAAAATATGTGATCTAAAAATATAAAGATAATTTACTGTCAAACCCAATGGTATAATGAGAGAATGATATAATCACTTCTCTAAACATAAATGAACTAATGGATCTCTTCAAATAAATAACATTTTTCCTAAACAATGTCAATTTCTAGAACAATTTTCCCTATTATATAAGCTGATTTAAGAGAGTATGATTCAAGTAAACTCTATGAAAGTTAATCTGAGGCAAATAATTTACATATAATCATAATAGTTGAAGCAGTTCTTACATAGCATTCTGCTTCACATTTCTATTCATCTGTTTTTTCCCACATACCACGGCAGCTACTTTTCTAAATTTTCCTTTTCTTGCTTTTTCTTTTATAAGGTACTAGCTAAAAAATCATTTATTATTTCACCTGTAGGATCTACAACAACTCAACAGCATGCACCACAAACATTACATTGGCACCCAAAACGTTTTATATATTTCATCTATATCCGCTGCCAAAGCAGAAGTAATCAATAAAAAGATAGATCTGCATTGCTAGACTTTCAAAATACTAACATGTGATAAGTAATCTCATATTTTCAAAGAGATGAAATCCAACAAGTAGATTTAGATACCCAAGAGAATGTGAAGCGACATGACCATGAAACTAGAGATGAAGTCTTTAAAGATCATCAAAATTAGCAATGCACAGAGGCTCTTCCCAACTTAAAGAGATATTAACTGTATCTCTAGTGCTGTGCTGTATGCAATTTTGATTGCATTCACTATCTCTAAATTAACATGAAATAGAAATTAACATTTGTCCTGTCTTTTAAAGGATGGTTATCATTTGTCATATCTTCAACATAATAAAGTTTTCTCAATGCCTACAATATCATGATAGGTCAGAAATAAATATTAAAAAATGCTTAGCAGTGAAAAGAAAAAGGAGAGGGAGTATAAATTTAGGATGGAAAAAATTAAGATACCTTATAATCTTGATCTGGTAGCATGTTGAGTAAGAAAGTTACCATCTTTTGAGGAAATTCATATTTTATAGTCCAAAATAATAATTCTTCTAGAAAACTTTTATGTTTCAAAACATCCATAATAGATTGATCTGTACAAAAAGGAAAGTTTTTTGCCAGAAAGATTTAGATGGCCCCAAAGCATTTAAACAGCATCACATTAAAATTTACGTCACATTTGAAGTGTTCTATATTAAAATTAATATTACATTATTAAATGCAAAGAATGTCCAAATATCTAAAAATCAGCAATATCCTGTTGGTATATAACAATTAGACACTAACTTTTATAAGCTTCAAATAAAATACATTAATAAAATAAAAATATTGATATCCTATCATAAAAAATAATTTAATATAATTGGAAAACTGTCATTAAATATTATCTGGGACTTGAGAATCAAAACTAAAAGTTCTTCAGAATTATTAGCAAACTGACAAATAACATTCTAAGCTAACTCATAGCATTCAAAATTTTTTTAAAACAAACCAATTTCAAAGATTTAAAAACAGCATGTTACCAATCACCCAAAAGGGGAAAAAAGGTCATTGGTGAAGTCAAGAGACAAATAAAAAAATTTTTCATTAGTTGTATAATCATCCTGAATCACACTAAAATTATAACAAACACCTTGAGTCCTTAAACAACATGCTGAGCAAAAGTTCCTTGAAGCCATTATTTCCTTCATTTATATTTCAGGAAGACTTTCCTTTGGTCTGAATATTTTGCATACTTTTTATCAGTTATTGTTATTTTTAATGCCAGGTAAAACATTATTTAAAAGTTGAAAAAAAACTGAAAAAAGTTCCCCCTCCAAATTAAAAATGTCAAAATTAATTATCACTAACTTTCTCATTAAAGCCCTGATACTTCTTTCACATGCCTTTATTTTATAAGATCTATTTAAATTCTGGTACTTTACACAAAACTTTGCTGAAAGCCTCCCCACATAAATGATTAACTCTACAATTAGAGTCTCCTCTATACCTAAAAGGTGCTGCAAAGAGCTGTTTACATTAATTGTACTGTCTTAGAAAGCTCAATTTTAAGGCTTTATTTAATAGTGCCCTTTCTTGTTTTGTGTTCATGGTTCAGTTTCTATTGTTTTAAAAGTTACTTATTTTTAAAATCCTTTTTTAAAAAAAAATCTATTTTTTGCTTATACTAACAAATACCAGATCAAACTGTTTGTTATTAACAGGCTATAGATGTATATTACATAAATTATTCTCAAAAACTGAGAAAGAAAATATGCTATCAAACTCCATTTTAAGACAGATTATATTAATATCTAAACTATGGAAGGGCAAAGCAAACAAGATCAAGAGCAATTTATCCAAAAATTATTCACTAAGATAAAGTATGTACACCAGATATAGAAGAATAATTCAACATTAAATTTGCGTATTCATATAAAAATACCAAATTATATGATCACAATATAAGGTAAAAAAAACTTTTGCTAAATTACAATAATCATTTCTTCTTTAAAAAATAAACCTGTAAAGCATATGCATAAAAAGGCATTTTAAATTATTTTCAAATATCTAGCCAATCTAAAAATTAGCATTATTCACAACAGAGAATTTTCAGAAGTTGTGTCAATCAATACCAGAACAAAGGTAAGAGTGATCCTTTCCCAGTTCTTAATTTTTTTTTATTTTATTTAAGGCAATGGGTTTAAGTGACTTGCCCAAGATCACACAGCTAGGTAATTATTAATTATCTAAGGTCAAATTTGAACTCAGGTCCTCCTGACTCTAGGGCTGGTGCTCTATGCACTGCACCAACTAGCTGCCCCCAGCTCTAAGTTTTAAAAATGCACAAAGAGAAAGAGAAGAACAAAATGAAAGGCATAAAGGGGATATGAAAGTATCCTTATTTTCTCACAACATTATCATTTCCTTGGAAGAATCCTAAAGAACCACCCAAGAAGTTGAGATAATTAATAGCTATAAAAAAACTCCACAAAAATCAACAGTATTTTTGCAGAGCAAATAAAATTTGCAAGGAGAAGCAATATAAGAAAAGCTAACCTACCAAAGCATGATGAAGACCTACATAGAAACAATTCTAAAATAATCCTCAAAATACCCAGAGTGAATTATGTAACTATAGGGGTATTTAGAACTCATGCCTGATCCATGATAATTGTAATAAAGATTACATCATCTAAAATAATTTCAAGATTTAACACTACAGTAATCCAACTACCAAATAGACACATAGCAGATTAAGGAAAAATAACAAGATTCATCTGAAGAAAAAAGATATAAAAGATATTAAGGAAAAATAATGACAATAAGTAGAAATAAAAGAGAATTGCAATTTCAAAATTTATAACATGAAGTAATCAGCAAAAATATTCAGTGCTGATTTAAAAGTATACTGATCCATGAAACAGACTAGATAAGAAGCAGAAACAAATGAACTGAATCATCTACTTTTTTTAATACATTCAATAACATGAATTATTTGAAAGAATTATTAATAAAACTAGAATGGTGTCTGAAAAAATAAAAGTTAAGGCAACATCTTAGGAACATCCTGCAATAAACTCAAGATGAACACATGACCTGAATGTTAATACACATAAAAACTGAGGCCAATCAGATCAACTACCGAGATCAACTACAGCTCTATTAGCTAACTTGGGTGAATTACAAACCAAGTAAGGAATAGAAGTGGCGACAAAAGTTAAAATGGATTATTTTTGCTTGCATGTAACTGAAAAGTTTTATCATGAACGAAAGTAAAGCTAAACTTTAGATGTTTTGTCCATCATTCTGGAAAAAAAAGACCATGACATCAGGGAGGTGATGCAATGACAAGCACATGAATTAGATTTGAGTGAGGGGGGGCTGTGCTAAGCTGTGCTAAGTAACCAATCTCGATTTCTTCTCCAGAGTCATCTGGATCCAGTGGCCAGATCTGAATCAGGACCACTGGAGATGGCCCTAGATGTCAGGAAGTGATGTCAGGAAGTCAGGGTTAATTGACTTGCCCAAGGTCACACAGCTCAAGTGTCTGAGGCTGGATTCAAACTCCCATCCTCCTGACTCCAAGGCCAGTATTGTATCCACTGAGTCATCTAACAGCCATAAAAGTTAAACTAAAATAAAAAAGGAAGCAATCCACTGGAAAACAATTTTTGTATCAAATCTTTGATAAGGGTCTGATATACAAACAAATAAAATGGCTACCATTTATAAAGAGTTGAAGTTAAAGTTAAAGCCCACTTTACAAATATTATCTCATTTTAACCTCACAGCAACCCTGGGAGGCATGTGTCACAGCAACCCTTGGGAGGCAGACAGCAGTTAAGTAATTTACCCAGAATCATACAGCTAGTAATTATCTGGAGCCAAATTTTAACCCAGGTCTTCCAGGTGAAGCACTTTATACACTCACCTAGATACTTGATATTCACAAGATATATGGGCAAAGAACAATATATAATATTAAAAACCATAAATATTTCCCTAATGGATAACTAATCAAAAAAATAACAAAAAAGTTTACAAAATAAAAATTGTCAACTATTAATAACCATTTATAAGAACATTCAAAGACCATTAATAATAAGAGAATTCAAATCACAACAATTGAGAGCTTTTACCTCACACTTAACCAAGAAGCCACTGGGAATGCTAGTATTAAAAGGCTTGTGGACCATTTGCACAACCATATACTGCAACAACCAGTCTGGAAAGTAATTTGGAATTAAAAGTGAAAAAGTGACTAAAATGTTCATATCTTTTGGTTTAGTGATGTTACTGATGGGTTTAAATACTAAGGTGGTCAAAAATATAAAAAAAAAACCTTATGAATACTAAAATACACAAGGAATATTTTTTTTGAAGTAGCAAAGAATTGGAAACAAGGTAGATGATCACTGACTGGAAAAAACTAGACAAACTGTAGTATATGTGCCATCTGCCAACCAGCATCTTCACGTGAGAAGACCTCAGACCATTGGTGAGCTAGCTGCCTTAAGCCGTTATCTCCTTTCCAACACATGTCCCCTGAGGGGCAGCTACTACAAGTCAGTCTGGGCATCTATCAACTGCACCACAGTATCCACTTCAACTGTTGCCAAAACAATCTCTCATTTGGCATGAGTAAAACTCCAGTACAAAGAAAAGCAATCACTTCCAGTTAAGATGGTGGAGTGAAACTAAGATCAATGATAAACTCTTCTGGATATCCCTCAGAACAGACATTAATCAAGCTTCTTAACAGATTTAGGAGCAACAGAAAACACCAAAGATCAAAGTGAAATAGTTTTCAGCAAAGTCTGTCATGGGGAAGCCTGGCTGTACCTAGGAAATAGAGCAAAGACAACTGGGTCTCACCAAGGCAGGTGAGGTAGTAGGACTAACCTGAGATTCTGAGCTGTGGGAGTGGAGACTTTGGAGTTAGAACTTTGGTGCACAGTGGGAAAGCTCCAGTGCAACTACCCTGGACACCAATCAGCTAGCATAGCTCGATAGTCTGACCCAGATGGCAAGCCCCTGGCATTACCCCCCCAAGGGTCTAGCATTTCTGCACAAACAACTCAGATCCAGTCCCAAGTATTTCCTTGTCCACCAAGGAAGGAGGGTTCAATGTGGGGCTACCTACAGACAGCCTAGAGACTGCCCCAAACACTCCTGAGTGGAATAAAGTCTGAGATTTCTTCAGTAAAATATTATAGATTGAATTTGGTTAACTATGTGCCCCTCCTCCCTGGACAAAGCAAACTTATGGGATATTGTTGAAGAGTCAACTGACCTCACCTTATCTGTTGATGTCCAGGGAATCATTCAATTACTAGGGCTAAAGAGATAATCTGGTTTTGGTTTGAATTTTATGCTCTTTTCCCTAGATTAGCTTGCCAGTCTAGATTGTAAAACCACATTCCTCATTAACAGGGTGGGTGAGGGGTGGGAATCCAGTTAGGATAAATGTGATTCTTGGGCCTTTTGCTTTTGCCTCAGTCTCTCTAATTGAATAGTTTTCTTTTCATACCTTGAGAGATCTCCGAAATTTATTTAAGTGGCATTTGTCCCACACACTCCCTATGTTCCCAACAGCCAGGGATTGGACAGTGGACATCCTCAGTTTGAACAATTCAGAGAGCCCCTGTGTTCCTTGCCAATGTGTCCTCTGAGCAAGGCTCTGGAGTTCCCAACATCCCAACAGTCTCTGCCAGTAAGCAAGTCTCTAAGATTCTCAATACCTAAGGTCTGGGAGCAAGACCCTCCCCCAATGCAAGAACCTGGGAATAGATAACAAATCTCAAAATGAATAAGAAAGGGAAGAGAAAAGGACAATTCACTGAAAGTTAACTTAAGAGATAAAGATGGGCAAAACTCAAACTCAGAAAAGGAGAGCAAAAGAGAATTTACCTACAAAGGAGGAAGGAGAATATGAATTGGTCTCCAACCCAGAAAGGATATTAAAAAAATCAAATGGAAAAATTAGGAAAAACTACAAGAGAAAATTAACATCTTGCAGTAAAAACTGACAGAAGAAAACAAATGCTTTAAAAACACAGTTGAGGGGCAGCTAGGTGGCGTAGTGGATAAAGCACCGGCCCTGGAGTCAGGAGTACCTGGGTTCAAATCCGGTCTCAGACACTTAATAATTACCTAGCTGTGTGGCCTTGGCCAAGCCACTTAACCTGGTTTGCCTTGCAAAAAAAAAAAAAAACCCTTAAAAAAACAGTTGAGTAACTGAAAAAAGGTAACAGTTTCTTTAAGAATAGAACTGACAGAAGATATATCTTTAAATGTTTACATGAATAAATTAGAGAAAGAGGAAATCAATGAACTAAATATACAACTAAAAAAATTAGAGAAAGAACAAATTAAAAAACCCCACAACACTTCTCACACAAATAAAATCAGATTTAAATAACTGGGCAAATATCAACTGCTCCTGGATAACCCGAGCCAATATAATAAAAATGACAATTCTACCAAAATTAAACTACTTGATGAGTACCCTACCAATCAAAATTCCAAAAAAATTACTTTAATAAGTTAGAAAAAAATTTAAGTAAATTCATATGGAGAATAAAAAGTCAACAATTTCCAGGGATTTAATGGAAAAAAAGTGCAAAAGGTGACTTAGCCCTACCAGATCTAAAATTATATTATAAAGCATTAAGTCATCAAAATTTCTGGTATTGGCTAAGAAATAGAATGGTGGATCAGTGGAATAGAATAGGTACAATAGCAGGAAATGATTATAGTAATCTACTATTCAATAAACCGAAAGAGTCCAGCTATTGGGATAAAAACTCTCTTCAATAAAAACTGTTGGGAAAATTGGATTAGATGGATACGAGATTTAGACATAAAAAACAATATTATGAGCAAACTAGAAGATCAAGGAGTAGTTTATGACCAAGGAAGAGATGGAGAACATCATTAAAAACTAGATAATTTTGATTATATTAAATTAAAAGGCTTTTGCACAGACAAAACCACTGTAAAAAGTTCAAAAGAAATGTAGTAAATTGGGAGACAATTTTTACAACTAGTTATTTCTGACAAAGGACTTATCTCAAAAAATATACGGAGAACTGAGTCAAATTTAAAAAAAAAAAAAGACAAGCCATTCCCCAATAGACAAATGGTCAAAGGATATGCAAAGATAATTTATAGATGAAGAAATCAAAGAAATCCATAGTCATATGAAAAACTGCTCTAAATGACTACTTATTAGAGAAATGAAAATTAAAGCATCTCTGAGGTACCACCTCAAAACATCTCAGACTGGCCAATATGACCAGAAAGGACAATGATTCAATGTTGGAAGGGTTGTGGGAAATCTGGGACACTAATGCACTGTTGGTGGAACTCTGTGTGAACTCATCCAGCCTTTCTGGAGAGCAATTTGGAATCATGCCCAAAGGGCAACAAAAATGTGCATACCCTTTGATCCAGACTCCACTACTGGGTCTATACCCTGAAGAGATGATGAAAAAGGGTAAAAACATCACTTGTACAAAAATATTCATAGCAAAGAATTGGAAATCAAATAAATGTCCTTCAATTGGGGAATGACTTAGCAAACTGTGGTATATGTATGTCATGGAACACTATTGTTCCATTAGAAACCAGGAGGGATGGGAATTCAGAGAAGCTTGGAGGGACTGGCATGAACTGATGCTGAGAGAGACTGAGCAGAACCAGAAGAACATTGTACGCACTAACAGCAACATGGGAGTGATGATCAACCTTAATGGACTTGCTCATACCAACAGGGCAGCAATCAGGCACAAATTTGGGATATTTATGACTGAGAATGCCATCTGTAACCAGAGAAAGAATTGTGGAGTTTGAACAAAAGACCAAAGACTACTACCTTTAATTAAAAAAAGGTTATCTTATTATATAATTCTGCTATATCTCATACTTTATGTTTCTTCCTTAAGGATATGATTTCTCTTTCATCACATTCAATTTAGATCAATGTATACCATGGAAACAATGCAAATACTAACAGGATGCCTTCGGGGGGGGGGGGGGGGGGAAGCAAGATCAGGGTAAAAATTGTAAAATTCAAAATAAATAAAATCTTTCTAAAAAAAAAAGAAAATGAAAATTTTCATACCTGGTCAAACACTTCACATCCCAGTGGCTCTAAACTCACAGATCATTATTCAAAACCCTCTCTACTCAACCACCTGATTCCTCATTCCCATTCCCCTTCTACTCCAAAGTTTCATCCTATTTCCCCTCAGCACTTCTACAGTGCCCTCATCTTAAATCTATTTTTCCCCCACTCCTTCCATCTACTTGTTCTTACTGAAACCTGACTTTCCCTTAATGATACAGCCTCCCAGCCTACCCTTTCCAGTACAATCCGCACTTTCACTTGTTTCCCTCAGCTCACTGATCAAGGGTGGGCATTAGAATAACCCTTGCTTCCAAGTTTCCCCTTTTCCTCCATTATTCAATAACCTCTCTTCCTTTGAGGTTAATGCTATTTATATCTTCCACCTGTTGAATATCCTGTAGCTACTGTCTACAGACCACAAGTCAATGCCCTTCCTTCCTCAATGAGTTCAATACTTGGATCACCATTTTTCTCTCCTCCTCCACTCCTGCCTTGCTACTAGGGGAAAACACACATACTGATTCTCCTTCAAATACTCTAACCACTCAGTGCCTTATTCACCTCCCATGAGCCACTCCCACCTCAGTTGTGCACAAATTTGATCAATTCATCCACAAACACCTTCATCCAATAATAATCTACTCATTTTCAGCTCTCCCTCTACTACATAATACTACTTTCTACTATGACTTCCAGTCCTTTGACCCTTCAATTCCCTTGAAGGTCGTCTCCCCTGCACTAAACCATTCTCTCATCTTTGCACCATCCTGACTCCTTGGTGAAACACTGTCCTCTTCTCTTGGATCCCAAGTCCCTTTATCATATTGTCCATTTCACCCAAATAAGTCTCAGCCTTAGCTCACTCTCACCATGCATTGCCTTGCTGCCTAAAACACATCCATTTGAAAGAGACTGGAGAAAATCATGTAAACATTCTGACTGGGCTCACTATAAATTTATGTTACAGAACCTCAACTGGGCCCTAATTGCAGCGAGGCAATATTTCTCTTATCAAGTCACTATCCCAATTTCCACAAAGGTCTTCCAAACCTTTCATCCCTGTAACCTCTTATGTCTCCATCTCGTCCCACTCTCAGCCAAGAATTTAACCTCATATTTTACAGAAAAAAATGAGACCACTTTCCATCAATATCTTATACTCCCCTCTTCCTCATCTCCTATCACTTTGGCATTTTCTATCACTATCTCCCCCTTCACCCCTATCTCAAATAATGAAACGGCCTTAATCCTTAACAAAACTGATCCCTACTCAAGTGATCCTATTCCATCCCATGTACTCCAGTTTGTCTTCTCTGTCATAGGCACACATTTAATTTTTATCTATTAAGTCATTTCCTACTCCCTATGATGCAAGAAATCAAAGGCAATGTGAACATTGTAATTGTTAACAAATTTTTTAGAGGAAAAATATCTTCATGTAGGAGAGATTTAAATGTTAAATGTCTAGTTTAAAATGCTACCAGGGCTCCCTTAGCTGCATAGACTCTAATGAGATGTAAAATGACTCCTATAGTTCAAAGTAATTCCATAGTTAAATGTAAATTCGCCAAGATAAGAATAACTACAGCTCATTCCCCCTCCTCCAGTTTCCAATCTTTACCTGACCTCAGTCATGTAGAGAGGAAGGGATTTTCCCCACTATGCCCAAATTCTGCAGAGGAAATAGGTAAGACTATAAAAGTCTGGCCTAAGTAATCCTCAAGTCAAGGACTTCTTTGAGAAGAAGCCAAGTCTTCAGACTGCTTCCCTATCTCTCTTTTTCCCTCAGGCACCTAGCCTAGGTTTTACACTTCCAAATATCTTAATCACCCGTCACCAAGCAGTTTATAGTCCCCCTATAGGAGAAAAGTTTCAATCTGTAAATTTGGCAGACTTGTATAATAAATCCTGAGCTGTTTTGAAACTCCAGGGCTAAAAGTGAATTCATTCACTTTCACCAACTCTCAATCTTAAATGGTCCACATTCTCTAAACTGAAAAAATTCCACTTCATCCTTCTATCCCTGAAAACTTATTCTACATCTCTTCTGCTCTTTTTAGCTAAAGTCTTTGAAAAAGTTAACTACAAACAGGTTCCTCTACTTTATCTCTTCTCACTATCTTCTTCATCTCTTACAATTTGGCTTTTTCCCTATTAGAATCTCACTGAAATTGTTTTTTTCCAAAGTTACTAAGGTTCTCTTGGTTACCCAATCCAATAGTTTTTTCCTCATTCCTCATTCCCCTTGACTTCTCTACATATTTTAACACTGTCACTCTCTCCAACTTGATATTCTCTTCTCTCCAGGTTTTCAGAATACAAATCTCTCTTTTCCTTCTACCTTTCTATCTCCTTTGCCAAATCTTTTTCTCATCTAACCATTGATTAGAAGATATCCTGTAGAATTCTTTGGTCTTTTTCCTCTCCCCCCCCCCACCCCATACTACTGGTGATCTGATCTGTTCCTATAAATTTAATTACCATCTCAAAATTGATTATTTCTTAAACCTCACCTTTCCTGTTACATTCTTTCTGCTTACCTCTAATCTAGCATTTCCAACCACCTTTTAGACATCTTGAAATGGATGTCCAATTGATATCCTAAACCCAACATGTCCAACAAAACTCATTATTATTACATTAAAACTCACTCCTACTCCTACTTTCCCTATTACTTTAGAGAGCAATCTTCAAGTCCCCCAGGTTCACAAACCAGGAGTCATTTCAAATTCTTCATTCTCTGACCTATATTCCAGTCATTGCCAAAACCATCTGTCAAGACCATTTTTGTTACATCTCTTGAATATGCCCCACTCAGGAGCAACTAGGTGGCTCAATGGATAGAGCACTGGCCCTTGAAGCAGGTGGACCAGAGTTCAAATCCTGCCTCAGAGACTTAATTGCCTAGCTGTGTGACCTTGGGCAAGTACTCACTTAACCCCATCACCTTAAATAAAATTTTTTAAAAAAAAAAAAGAATATGTCCCCCTCCTCTCCTCTGGAACTCCCACTCTTCTCATTCAGGTCCTCATCACCTGATATTTGAATTACTGCAATAGCCTAAGTCAAGTCTCCCCACTCCACTCTATCTTCCATTTAGATAGCAAAGTTATTTTTCCTAAAATATAGCTCTCTACTGTCATCTCATTAAATTCTAATGACTTAGGGGGCGGCTAGGTGGCGTAGTGGATAGAGCACTGGCCTTGGAGTCAGGAGTACCTGAGTTCAAATCTGACCTGAGACACTTAATAATTACCTAGCCATGTGGCCTTGGGCAAGCCACTTAACTCCCTTGCCTTGCAAAAACTAAAAAAAGAAAAAAAAGAAAAAAAATTCTAATGACTTTCAACTGTCCTCAGACAAAAAGAAATTCACTGTTTGGCATTCAAAGCTTTTCATAACTTTAGTACTCTTTAATTTTCCAGTCTTCTAATACCTTAATACCAGAAATAAACATACTCTTTGATCCAGTGACAGTGGCCTCCAGGCTTTTCCACACAAAAGATACTCCAATATCTCTCATTTTCTCTAGTTGTCTCTTAAACTAGGAAAGCTCTCTCTCCTCCATCCTGACTACTGATACCCCCCCAACTTCCTTTAAGTTTCAACTAAAATCCTAACTTCTACAGGAAGTCAAAAATGTATTCTATCTATTGCCTTGTATAAATGTATTTGCATATTTCCTCTTCCACTTGATTGCAAGCTCCTTGAAGGGATTGTCTTTTGACTTTTTTTTTGTATTCCCCAGTACTTTGCACATAGTAAAGACTTGATAAATGCTTAGTGAATTGAAATGCTTATTCAGTTTTAAGAAACAATGAATACACAGCCTGAGGAGAAACACAATGACCCATATGAACAGAGGTAAAGTAAAATAGAACTAGGCAAACGATAAAAAAAATTAATAATGCAATGCAAATGATCTTTTTTAAAACCCAAATTTAATGTTAAGAAATTTTAATGACCAAACTTGTTTCTAAAGAGGAGATATGAAAATGGAATTCCTCTCCTTTTATTTGCAGAGAATACAGATGTGGAAAACTGAAATACAATGTCTGACATTTTTGACATTTTTGCTGATTTTTTCCTTTTTCATTCATTGTTATAAGGAATAGCTTTCAAAGAGATCAAGGAAGAAGAAGGGAAGAAGGCTATATTAGAAACTTTAAGTGGTGAAATGTAGTAGAATACACATAATCCTGGTACTGGGGAGACTGAGACTGGTGGAATACTGGAATTTTGAAGCTACAATGAGCAAAGTCAAGCAGATGCCTGCATTGTTTGGCACCAATGCCAAGACAAGCAGCCACTAGGTTTCCTACAAAGGGAAAATCAGTCAAACCATTCCAGGTCAGAAGTGATGCAGATCCAAGTGTTTGTGCCAATCTGCAATGGAGCAAGGTTCAAGAGTATCTACTGCAATTCCAGCCTTGTTCAAGTTAGGGAGTTTGAGAAAGAAAAGGAAGACACAGTCAATAAACGCCTATCAAATACCTACTAGGTTTCAGTTCCTGAGTTAATCACTGGATATACAAAAAAAGGCAAAAGACAGCTCCTGCACTGAATGAATTCATAGACTAATGGAGGAGACAACATGTAAACAATTATGTACAATAAGCTGGAATCAATCAACAGAGGCAAAGTGCTAGAAATAAGAAGGTGGGATTTTAGCAGTACTTGAAAGAAGCCAGGAGGCAGTGATATCACTGGATCACAAAGTATATGAGAGAAATTAAGATGTAAAAAGATTTGATGTGGGGAGAGGTTATAAATGGCTTTGAAGAGAAAACAAAATTATCTCAAAGGTGATAAGGAATGCTGGAATTTACTGAGAAGGTGAGCTAAACCTAAGCTTGTAGGAAGAAGAAATCAGACAACAAAATTGATCTGGGAGCTGAGAGATAGTAAGGAGTCAAGGATCACATCTAGATTCTAGAGAATGCTGGTGTGCCCCTTAAAAGGAAGTTCAGAAGGAGAGCAAAAATGAATTTTGGACATTTTGAGTGAAAACTATCTTTTTCTACCTAGAATAGGCAGTTGAAGATGTAAAACAAGATCAAGAAGAGATGTTAGAAGTGGAAAAGTGATCTGAGAATATCAGCATAGATGATAATTTAATATAAAAATTGATCATCTCATCAGCTCCATGACAGGTAATGAGATGATCAAGTGAAATAGTATAGAGTGAAGAAGAGAAGATCAAGGACAGAGACCTATGAGATACCTACCCTAAGTGGAATAGCCTGGATCCAGCAAAGGAAACTTCAAAGGAGCAAACCAGTAGAAGAATAGTAGTGTCATAAAAACCTAAAGAAAAGAGAGTATCAAGGCAATCGACAGTGTCAAAGGCTACAGAAAAGTCAAGAAAGAAGAGGACTGAGAAAAGACCTTTAGATTTAGAAATTTAGAGATAATCGGTACCTTTGGTAAGAACAATTTTAGTTGAATGATAAATTCTGCAGTCAAATTGTAGAGACAATAGAATGAGAAGAAAGAAAATAGAGGTAACTATAGAGGAGGTTCATATCAAGAAGTTTAATGATATTAGGAAGAAGGCTATAAGATAATAGCAAGATAGCAAGAGGGATAGATGTGTCTAGTAGGGGCTTTTTGAGATGGGGAAGATGGGCACATTTGTAGGCAGAAAAGAAACTGCCAGTATATAGGGAAAGATTGAAAATAAGAGTGGGGGGTGATAGAGAAGGCAATCTGTTGGAGAAGATATGATGGCATGAGAGAGCTTGTGAATGTAGAAGGAGATGAACCTTGGCAAGGAGAAGGACCGGCTAATTAGGAAAAACAAGGATCAAGGAAAATAATAAAAAATACAGAAGACATTTAAGGGACAAGAGATGGAGGTGAGAAAAGGGAGGTGTCGTGAAATAACTTCAATTTTTTTCCAGTAAAATATGAGCCAAGGTTTTTAGTTGAAAGGATAGGAGGTATAAAGTCTTGGGAGGTTTAGAAAAACATCCACAGTGAGTACTAAACTAATTATTTACTAAGACAGGGAAATGTAAAAGGAATGTCCTGTCATAGAAAGGGTACAGTTGAGGTTATATAACATAAATTTGCAGTGGACTCTTAAGAGCAGTTTCATGATTCTCTCTGGTTTTGTTCAGTAGCACATATGTAGTAATGAAAGCAGCAGATAGAATTTCGTTGATCCAAGGCAGAAGCATGGCATGGCATGGCATGACCGACGTACAATGAAAGAGAAAGGGAATGAAAAGAAGTACTGGTTATAAAACAGAACTGATTGAACAAAGGGATAAAGAAGGAAAAAGCAAGAGAATATAGCCAGTGAAGAGATGATAGAATAAAAGAACTGGGGATTAAGGGATTGGAGGATTTAGAACTAAAACAGGATTTGGTGTTCTGAGGGACCAGACTGTCATCAAATGAGTCAGGAGAGAAACAGAAAGACAGACAAAGAGACATAGAGGAGAAGGGGAGAAAGAGAAAGGGAGGTAGAAATGAAGGAGACAGAAGGGGGGGGAGAAGGAAAGGAGGGAGGGAGGAGAAGGAAAGGGAGGAGGGAGAAAAAGGAAGGAGAGAAGAAAATATGTATAACAAAAACAAAAATATATCAAAAATTCAAAATAAAATATATAGATTATTAGATATAGTATCTTAATTATAAATCAACAAGAATTTGTTAAGTTCCTATTATATGCCAGGTAGCTTGCTAGATAAAAATGAAACAGTCACAACTCTCAAAAAGTTTACATTCTATTTTATATACTAATATACTTCACATAGTTTGAAAACTTGTACAATCAACTAAATTTACTCTTCATGTGATTTGGAATATATAATATATATAAATATATATATATAATAATGTATATACATATACATATATATAAATATTTTTTCTTTATCAGTTACAGTTTCCACTCAACTTTCAATTGGTAATTGCTTAAGAAATATCTCTGGCTTATGTATAATTGCATCATAAAAGTTTTAATAAATTAGTCTGATATTATTACATGGTCTCTAGAATCTAGTCAAAAAAAATTAACCACATATATTATATGCATGAATATGTCATACTTCTTCTGCAGCTATTTTACAGAGATATCTGACAGATTACCAAAATGATTGAATATAATATGACTGAATACCCTGAATTATATATACAAAAGGAATGATTAAGGGAAAGGAAATTCCCTTCCTCTACATAATTTTTCAATATCTATTACCTAGACCAAAGAAATATGGAAAGAAAAATCTTAGTATTTTTAGTTTTATAGTGGTGGGGGTATACATATATACATATACTTATACATACACATATGTGTGAATATATGTATAATTAGGAAGGGATGTTTTGTTTATTTAGACATACATATAAGCATGTTTTATTTATATAACACATATATTTATGTATGTGTAGTTATTACAAAATGCCAAAGTCTACTGATTTGCACAGCTAAAGATGACAATCACATAAGATATTCTTTCTACATTAAGATTATGAATATTTAGTCTTTCTTTAATGATTATAGCTACCCAGCTAAGGTCAAATTTTTTTTAAACCTGCTTCTTTGTTCTAACATTGCAAAGCAAAAATTCTCCTCAAAATGAACTAAGCAACATCTTTTTTTGCTTGTCATTATGGGATTCCATCTACCTGCTGCTTCACAACCTAACCAAGGATTTCTAGAGTGTGACAACTATGAATTTTGAAAGAACTTCTCTTCCATAGTATATCAGTAGTAATCAGAATAAGGATGATAGGGAGAGACAAGAGACAGAAAACAGAAATGGAACAGAATATAATACTGCAAATTCAGAATATTTAAGGGGGAAAATTCTACAAGGTCACTAAATTGTACCTTTTTGAAAAATAAAAGCCTGAAGGGACAAAATTTAACAGTTAAAATTTTGCTAAAGAACTGTGGTATGTGTATGTCATGGAACACTATTGTTCTATTAGAAAGCAGGAGGGATGGGAATTCAGGGAAGCCTGGAGGGATTTGCATGAAGTGATGCTGAGCAAGATGAGCAGAACCAGAAAAACACTGTGCACCCTAACAGCAACATGGGGGGTGAGGATCAACCTTGACGGACTTGCTCATTCCATCAGTGCAACAATCAGGGACAATTTGGGGCTCTCTGCAATGGAGAATACCCTCTGTATCCAGAGAAACAACTGTGGAGTTTGAACAAAGACCAAGGACTATTACCTTTAATTTAGAAAAGAAAAAAACCTGATATCTTATTTTCCGATCATACTATCTCTTTTACTTTATGTTTCTTCCTTAAGTATATGATTTCTCTCTCATCACATTCAATCTGGATCAATGTTTACCATGGAAACAATGTAAAGACTGGCAAATTGACTTCTGTAGGGGGTGGGGGGAGGGAAGTAAGATTAGGAGAAAAGTTGTAAAACTCAAAATAAATAAAATCTTTAAGAGAAAAAAATTTTGCTATAGAATTTGATTTCATAATACTTTTTTCTAGAAATCTTTCCAGTTTGCCTTATATGTTCACTACATTTTCTTAAAAAGGTTCAACCTAAGAACACAATAATCTCAGTATTTTAAATATAAGACAAATTCTCAGATTTTCACATAAAACACTCTATGAATTTAACATTCTTAATTTCTGCATACGAAATGATGACAAGATCAATCAAAATCAAGGAGGAATAAAGTCAAACTGACTGGCAATCACTGTGTAAAACTTCAAGTGGTCTAGTATGTGATTTCACCTATAGGAAAATTATCCTTCCTTATTTCTTTAACTAATCAGTTTTAGTAAACTGGTAATTATATATAAACTGTATGCCTCTTTAGAAAAGTTCCTATTTTTAGTCATTTAAGAATAAATTTTTAAAATAGTAATTTCCCATCACTTACATATTGATATGCATTGTGATTCATTTATTTAGTGCTTACTATATGTCAAACACTATCAAAAAGAGGAAAAAAAAATTATGCATGCTTGCCAACCAAGATGCTCACATTTTATTGTCAATGTGTAAGTAATTATGGTACATACTCAAGATAGAAGTATGAATGAAAGGCAACTTAATTGGGAGGGAATTGAAAAGAAGGAGGAAGAAAATAAGACTTTTTTTTTTAAGCTTTCTAGAGAAGGGAATATTTGAGCAGAGATTTGAAGGTAACCAGGAAAGGTAGGAGCCAAAAGTTAAAAAAAATATTTATACATAGGGGACAACCAATGCAAAAACAGAGTTGGAAGATGGAACATGAGGTACAAAGAACAAGTTATTCAGTATAATTAGCTCATAAAGGGGAGTTAAATGTAAGAAAACTGATGAGAGGAAAGAAATTTAAGGCATTATGAAGGACTCTAAATGCAAATTGGGAGATTTTATATTTGATCTTGAAATAAATAGGGAATAGTAAGAGTTTAATAAGTAGAAGGGTGACACAGTGGCATCTGTATTTTGGAAAGATCATTTTGAGAGGCAGTTTGACTGTAGTGTAGAAAAACTTGAGGCAGAAAAGTCAATTAGAAGGCCATTGCAACAATCCAGTCAAGTGGCAATGTGAGAAGTATATTGAGAAGAAAGAAAAGGATGTAAACAAGTGTTACAAAGATTAAAAATGACTGTCTCACAACAGATAGCATATGCGAAGATTGGAGGATGATACCACTGCTGTGAACTTGAGTAAGAGGAAGAATAATGGTCTCTTTAACAATAAAAAGAAAGCTAAGAGAATGATCAGGATTCAGTGGGGGAAAAAATAGGTTCTGCTTTGAACTTTTTAAGTTTGAAATGCCTATGAGACAATCAAGCAACCACTAGGGCTAGATCTCTAGATCTCAAAAGCATCTGTTTTGATATGATAAAGAAAGAGGCTTGATGAGAAAAGAGGAAAAATTAACCTAAAAGTAGTCATTTTAAAAGAGGAAAAAACTATATACAGAAGCGATGAATTACAGCACAAATTACAGCATATACTCTATGCCAGGCAATGGGCTAAGTACTTTTCACTATATGTCAGATCCTCACAACAAACTTATGGGACAGGTACTACTATTATCTTCATTTTACAGGTGAGGAAACTGAGGCAAACAGATTAACAAATTAACCCAGACTCACACAGCTAATATTTGAGGCCAGATGTGAACTGAGGTCTTCTGATTCCAAGACCAGCATTCTGTCCACTGTGCTGAAAAAAACTCACAGTGTGAAAAAAATAAAAACAAACAAAAAACCAAAATAAATCAATCAAAAAGGAATTTATTTTAATTGAAATGGAAATAGTAGACCCAGAGGTCAACACTATGCCTCTTTAAGTGACTTTTTCTTACTGTTCTCTAAGATTTATGTGGGTTTAGTTAAATGTAGATGACTGAAGAAAAGTTCACACCTGGGCAAAAAATGCTTAAAGTAATTGTTTTTAAAGTTAAATAAAATTAATACTATTGTTCTTGGAAATTTGACACTTAAGGGAATGGACTACAACATTTTATTATCCAAGAAAAGTGATGAAAGTTAGCAAAATTAGCAAGTCATAAAAGAACATTATTAAAATGTTTTAATTTAATTTTATTTATTTTTGTTAAATATTAAGCTGTGAACTTTCATTCTCATTTCCTCCCTCCCACCCTCCCCATCCCACATAAGAGGCCACCATTTGACAGAGATAGCTAGATGGTGAGATATAGACACATATACATATATACATGCATACAGAGAGAGGGAGACAGATAAACACATACGTATACATACATAAATACATATAAATACATAAAACCATACTATGGAAACTTCTGTTTATCAGTTCTTTCTTTGTAGGATAGAGGTAGTAGGAATCTTCCTTCATAAGCCCTTTGTAAATGATGTGACCATTTAATGATAGTCACGATAACTTAGTCATTCACTTCAAATAACATAGCTATTATTGTATATGATATTCTTTCTGCTCATTTCACTCATTATTCCTTGCAAGCCTTTCTAGATTTTTTCTGAAATCAGCTGGCTCACCATTTCTTACAGAACAGTACTATTCCATCACAATCATATACCATAACTTGTCTAGCCATTCCCCAGTAAATAGGTGTCCCCTCAATTTTCAATTCTTTGACACCATAAAGAGAGCAGTTATAAATATTTTAGAACATATTGGTTCTTTTCCTTTTTCCCGGATTACCTTAGGAAATAAACCTAATAATGGTATTGCTGAGTCATTGAGTAAACAGTTTTATAATTCTTTGGGCAGAATTCCAGATTGTTCTCCAAAATGGTGTGATTCATTAATTGTTCCACCAATAGTTTATCAGTGTCCCAACTTTTTCCATGCTCTACGATATTTATCATTTTCCCCTTCTATCATTTTAGCACATTTGTGTGAAATATTTGAAATTTGCATTTCAATATTGATGTAGAAAATTTTTTCACATAATTACAAAAAAAGATTTGAGTTCTTCACTGATGGTTTCTTCAAGTATTTTTTTTTCTGAAAATGGGGTTCAGTATTTTCTTTCTCTTGTTAATCTAGGTAGCTTATATTTTTTTTAAATATGCATCCATTTCATTTAAGATGTCAGAGTTGTTGGCATATAGTTAGGCAAAATAGCTCTGAATTATTACTTTAACTTCCTCCTTATTGGTGGTGAATATGCCCTTTTCTTTTTTGATACTGGTAATTTGATGTTCTTTCCTTTTTTAATCAGATTCACTTAGGTTTATATATTTTATTGGTTTTTTCATAAAAATAACTTAATTTTATTAAAGTGGGTTTCTTACTTTCAATTTTATTAATTTCTCCTTTGAGTTTCAGGATGTCTAATTTGCTACTTAACTGGGGATTTTTAATTTGTTCTTTTTCTAGCTCTTTTAGTTACATGCCCAATGTATTGATTTCTTCTTTCTCTATTTTATTCAAATAAGCATCAGAGATATAAATTTACCCTAAAGCTACATCCCACAAGTTTTGGTATGATGTTTCATTGTTATCACTGTCTTTGATGAAACTGTTTATTATTTGTATGATTTGTTCTTTGATCCACTCATTCTTCAAAATTAGGTTATTTAGTTTTCAATTCATTGAGTTCATCTTTCCATGACTCTTCATTACATATAATTTTTATTGCATCATGGTCTGAAAAGGATGAATTAAATATTTCTGCATTTGAATGTGAGGTTTCTGAGGCCTTGGATATGGTCATTTTTTTGTGTAGGTGTCATGTACTGCAGAGAAAATGGTATATTCCTTTCTATCTTCATTCAGTTTTTCTCTAGAGGTCTAACCTAATCTAAATTTTCTAAATAACAATTCACCTTAACTTCATTGCTTATGGTACCTTTTAAGATGTAGTTTCCTTCCTTACCCCTCTTAATGAGATTTGTTTTTGCTTTTGCTTTGTCTAAGATCAGGTTGTTACCCTTGCCTGAATTTTTTTACTTCTGCTGAAGCATAATATATTCTGCTCCAGTCATTTATCTTTACCCCAGTGTATAACTCTGTTTCACATGCATTTCCTGTAAACAGCATATTGCAGGATTCTGGTTTTTAATCCACTCTTGCTATCTGCTTCCATTTTATGGGGAAAGTTCATCCTATTCTCATTTACAGTTCTGATTACCAACTCTGTATTTCCCCTCCATGCTATCTTCCCCCATGTATATTTTTCTCTTTACTTTTCCCTTATCCTTCCTCACCAATATTTAGTTTCTAACTGCTACCTCTCAATCAACCCATCAATGAATGTTAAGGAATATTATTGTTCTGTTAAAAAATCATGAAAAGCATGGAAAGATTTGAATGAAGTGATGCTGGGTTAAGTGAGCAGAAGCAAAAGAACACTGTGAATATTAACTACAACATTGTGAGATGATCAACTATGATGGATGCTGCTCATCTCAATAGTTCAGTGATCAAGGACAATCCTGAGAGAAATGGTAAAGAAAATATCATCCTCATTCAGTGAGTAAACTATGGATTCTGAATGCAGAGTAAAGTATGCTGTATTTTTCCATTCTTTCTCATGATTTTGCCCCCTTAATTCTAATTCTTCTATCACAACATGACTAATATAGAATTATGTTAAACACAATTTTACCAAGTTCTTTGCCACCATGTGGGGGGGGGGTGATAGAAAAGTGTGAAACTTATAAACTTGCAAATGAACAAATTTGAAAACTATCTTTGCATGTAAAAAAATGAAATAAAATTTAAAAAGAAAAAATGATAAAAACAGCCTGATCTATATCCCTTGATGATTTATCAATTAATGAATAATTCATATTTTTATAAATTTGATAAAGTTCACCATATATTTACAATAACGAAAAATCTGAGAAAATGTCTACAAAATTTTTCCCCATTTTCTGCTTTCTTCTCATCTTGGTTATATTCGTTTTATTTGTACAAAATCTTTTCAGTTTAGTGTAATCAAAATTATCCATTTTAGATCTCACAATATTCTTTCTTGTTTATTTATAAATTCTTCTCCTATACATGAGTCTGATAGGGAATATGTACTATGTTGTTCTACATTACTTATGTATCTCCCATTATATCTAGATCATGTATCTATATAGTTTATACTCAATTTCAGCCAGACTAGTTTTTTAGTTTTCCCAAATATTTTTATCAAATATAGAATTCTTATCTCAAGTTTCAATCTTTACGTGTCAAACAAAAGTTACTATAATCATTAACTATTTGTATGTCAACTCTGTTCCACTGATCTTTCTATTTTTTTAGTTAATACTGGACAGTCTTTTCTAAAATTCTATTTAGTTAAGGCAATTGGATTAAGTGACATGCCCAAGTCACACAGCTAGGCAATTATTAAGTATCTGAGGCAGGATTTGAACTCAGGTCCTCCTGACTCCAGGACTGGTATTCTATCCACTGAAGCACTTAGCTGCCCCAATACTACATACTTTTTTATTTTTGTAAGGCAAATGGGGTTAAGTGGCTTGCCCAAGGCCACACAGCTAGGTAATTATTAAGTGTCTGAGACCGATTTGAACCCAGGTACTCCTGACTCCAGAGCCGGTGCTTTATCCACTACGCCACCTAGCCATCCCTACTATATACTTTTGATAATTAAAAACTGATAATACAATTTAAGGCCTGGTGCTCCTCTTACTTTTTTTTTCATTAATTCCTTTCACATTCTTTACCTCTTGTTCTTCCAAATAAATTCTGTTTTTATTTTCTCTACCTCAATAAAATAACTTTTGGTAGTTTAGTTGGGATGTCATTGAAGATTAGTTTAGGCAAAACTGTCATTCTCATTACACTGACTCAGTACAACTGTGAACAATTAATATTTCTCCAGCTACTGAAATCTGACTTAGTTTAAAAAAATATTTTTAAAATTATCTTTGTGCAGTTCCTGGGTTTGTCTAGGTACACACTATGAGGTTTTTTATGCTGTCTAAAGTCAATTTAAATGGAGTAGCTCTTATTTTTTCTTGCAGTTTGTAATAAATAGAAATTTTGATGACTTACTGTAGATTGATTTTATAACTTATGAATTTGCTAAAATTATTGTTCTAACCAACTTTTTACATGAATCTCTACAGTTTTTCAATAATATCACATCATCTGCAAAAATATAGTTATGGTACTTCACTGACCATTCTGATTCCTTCGATTACTTTTCCTTCTCTTCTTACTGTTACCAGCATTTCTAAAACAATATTGAATAATATTGGTGATATGGGCATCCATTTTTCATTCTTGATCTTACTGGGGAAGCTTCTAGCTTATCCCAATTTCAAATAACATATGATGATAAGTAGATGTTTCTTATCATTTTAAGGAAAAATTCACTTATACCTAGGTTTTAAAATGTTTTAAGAAGAACAAGTCTTTTCTCCAAAGCTTTTTCTGAATCTTTTGATGTAATCATGTGATTTTTGTTACTTTAGTTACTTGTATAAATTATTTTAATAATTTTCTTTATGTTAAACTATCCCTAAATTCCTCATATAAATATTCCTCATATAATTCCTCACTTGCTCATAATGTATAATTTTTTATGATATGTTGTTGTAGTTTTTTTTTACTATTTTTTGAAGTAATCATAATTTAATGACTTGTCCAGGGTCACATAGTTATTGAGTGTCTGGGTTTGGATTTGAATTGAAGTTCTCCTGACTACAGGACTGTGGTTCTATCCTTGGGCCAGATTCTAGGTTTAGTGATCTTACTTAGTTGAGCAAAAACTTAGTTTAAGCAGCTTAGTTCCCAGATTTCCTACCATTTCCTGCTTCATTTAATCCTAGATTTCTAATTAAACAAACTGCCTCAAGACAGTTATTTCAGCCCCTGTGCCTTAGTCTTCAAAAGCCTTTTTGATCAGTTTCCTTGATTTTGCAACAGAAAATAGCAATGCTAGGAAAACTTTTTAATTTTTGTTGTTTAAAGTCCTTTGGGTTTGTTAGCCTTTTTCTTCAGATAGGAAACTGAGGGCCCAGGATCAGCAGATGACATTATTCTAATAAGGAGATTTCCTTATCTCAGCCCTGACACTGAGTTTTAAGCCAAAGTGGGACAAGTGAATAGTTTATTATAGTGAATATAAACTAATAGCTTATATATAGTAGGTGAATTAAAATTTCAAAATCTCAAAAAAAAAAATTAACTTTGTCTAATATCATGATTAGTACCCCAGCTTTTCCTTTGTATCAGCTAGAGAATAACAAATTCTACTCAACCCTTATTTCTACTCTCCATGTATCTCTCATTTTTAAATAAGTTTCTTGTAAACAAATATTGTTGGATTCTAAATCCATTTTGCTATCAATTTCTATTTTATAGGTGAGTTCATCCCATTCACCTTCAAAGTTATATTTCCTAGTTGTCCATTTCTCCTATTCTATTTTTTTTGCTCACTTCTTTAGCCTTCTCAACTTTTTTTGTCCTATACTTCTTTAGACATCTAATTTTCTTCAACTGTAACTTTTCTAATCCAAACATCTTCTAAGAATCTCTCCCTTACCCTCTCCCCTTATTTTCTTTTGCTTACTATTCCCTCATATTCATATTTGTTTGGAAGATATTAAGACTTCTACACCCTTCTACATGCATATGTTATGTGTTCTTTAAACCACTTCTGATGAGAATAAGATTTCTACCACTGTGAGCCCTCAATTTCCTCTTCCCTCTACATTGTAAAAGTTTTCCTATTAACACCTAATTTGTATGAGATATAGGCTCCATTTTACTTTTTTATTCTATTCTATTTTTTAAGAATACTTCATCATATTCAGTTTAACCCCAAATTTTCTATATACATATATTAAATCAAACTACCATAGTAATAAAAATATAGTTAAGAGTTATAGATGACATTTTCCCAAATAAGAACTAAATAGCTTGATCTTATTATTCTTTTATATCTTTTCTGGATCTGTTATCAAGGGCAGTTGCTTTTCCAGTGAGATAATTCACATTTTCTGCTAATTTTGGGCTTTTTTGGAAGAGTTTTATTTCTTCTTGATTTCTTGCAAAGTCATCAGCTTCCTTTAATTCCATTTTGCATGTGAAGGGGTTATTTTCTTCAGAGACCTTTTTTATCTCCTTTTCCAGCTGGCCAATTCTGCTTTTAACACATTCTTCTCCTCATTTGTTTTTTGCTTTGCTTGTTCCATTAGGCCTAAACTGGTTTGTTTTTGTTTTTGATTTTTTTTAGGTTTTTTGCAAGGCAATGGGGAAATTAGCTAGGCAATTATTAAGTGTTTGAGGCCAGATTTGAACTCAGGTACTTCTGACTCCAAGGTTGGTGCTCTATCCACTGCACCACCTAGCTGCCCGCTAAACTGGTTTTTAACATTATTTTCTTCAGTATTTTTCATATTTCTTTCACCAAGCTGTTGATTTGGTTTTCATGATTTTTCTACATCATTCTCATTTCTCCTCCCAATTTTTCCTCCACCTCCCTTAATTGCTTTTCAAAGACTTTTTTGAGCTCATCCATAGTCTGAGCCCATTTTCTGTTTTTCTTGAAGTCTTGGATACGGAAGCTTCAATTTTTTTTGTCATCTGATTATGTGTTTAGATCTTCCATGGGATTAAAGTAATTCTCTACAGTCAGATTCTTCTTTTTCTGTTTATTCATTTCCTCAGCTCAAGACCAATCCACAGCACTTCAAACGCTTTGGGGTTTTCTTAGGGGGGTGGGGCACCCCACTGGGACCTTTAATCCTCCAACAGTCTTATGCTCTCTTGCCTGTGCAATGTAGATGTCCTCCATACTTCCCTCTGCCCTGGAGCTATAAGGAGGGTTCCTGCTTGGCCATCTTAGTATGGAAGCCCAAATTGCAACCTGGATCTGAATGTAGGCAAGCAATTTCTGCAGTCTTCCCTGACTCCCTTACCGTCTCTGGGGGTACAGACTGCTTTCTCCAGATTCTCACTGCAGGTTCTGCAGCCAGTGATCCTACTCCACACTCATTCTGGTGTAGCAGAATGCTCTCTCCATCCCTTCAAGTGCTTCCAGGGCTTTTTCCAATTCCAGGTTCTGGTGAAACACACCTTTCCCACAGAACATCTAAGTTAACTTGGACTGGGAAAATGTATCACTCATTCTTTCTGTGGGTTCTACCCCTCTAAATTTTGGCTAGAGTCATAATTTGTTGGCCTTTGGAATTTCAAGGGGAAGGAGTTCCCAGGAAATGTTGCCTTCATGCCACCATCTTGGCTCGGCCCCCACATGACCTATTTTACAGGGGGTGTTTTTTGTGAATTAACATCCTCAGTTAGTAGTGCTATGTCCTGATTAAAATTATTTTGTATTATTTTGCATGTACTTTGTATTTGGTTATCTGCCTCCTATCAAAAGAATCTAAGTTCTTTGTTATATTGTTTCCCCTCAATAAAATGTAAGCTCATTGTAGTGATTCAAAACCAAAAAATGTCACCATGGTCAAGAAGCCTGTTCTTTATAATTCTCTCAAGAAAAAGCTAATAAATTCATAAAGTCAATATTTGTGATTCAAAATAAAAATTCAAAACTTCTAGAAAAGAAAATTTTCAGGGCAGCTATGTGGAGCAGTGGATAGAGCACTGGCCCTGGAGTCAAGAGTACCTAAGTTCAAATCCGGCCTCAGACACTTAATCATTGGCTAGCTATGTGTCCTTGGGCAAGCCACTTAACCCCATTTACTTTGCAAAAAACCTAAAAAAAAAATTTAAAAATTTAAAAATTAAAAAAAGAAATTTTTCTCTTCCCTAATTTGTTTTTAAATTTATAACTGCAAACAATAGTTGTTACTTACTATATTATGCTTTGTTTCAGCTAAAATCAATGAGGTAGAGTTGGATATTCTACCTTAAAACAAAGAAACTGCACTTTAATCAGGCCAAACCACCACCCCAGAAGTTGTTTCCATATTTTACTACCTCCTTTATTGTTAAGTCAAATTCTTCTTAAGCTAAAGAATAACAAGGCATCAGTATTGTTTAATATACTAGGATATAATGACTACTAAAATACATCAAAAAATACTAAAAGGATGAAAGCATTTTTACTACTTTATACACTAAGCATTAAAGCCACTAAATTGAATCCTAAAAATAAATAATTCCATTGTAAAATGTGTCCTTTTGGAGATAAACTTGTACCTCCAAAACTAGCACAAAGAACAATATTCTTTTTCATTTCTTCATGACTACAGACTAAAAGTAACACATAAAAAAATACATTTCATCATTTACCAGTGAACAGTAATAATACATGTCAATCATATCATGAAGCATAAGACAGTATTTCCAAGTATTTTCCAAATAAGAAGCAGGTCTATTGAGCTGTAAAGAGACCTCTAACTAAAAGCCATCTAAGGTGATTCAAACAATATCCAAGGGAACTAGGTTCAGACTTTCCTCACAGGTCTGCAGAGTTCTAATATGCTTAGGGGAGAAGTCCTAATAAATCACTCCATCTTACCCTATAGCTCTGGGAGTAAAACACAATCTTCCCAAGAGATTCCTAAAATCACAATTACTAAAGATGAGGAAAAAGCCATAATCTAAGCACCTGAACTAAGAATGGATTAGAGACTGTAGTCTATGCAAAAGATAGAATTTAGTGGCATTAGCCTATGTTATGCCATACCTCTAATTTCTTCTTTCTGATTTGTTTTGGACCTTCAAGTTGTGGCATAGATTTCCTCATTTCTTGCTTCCCTAGTTATTATATTATCATTCATCTGGAAAAGCATTTGCCACCAAATGAAATAATGCAGATAGATAAAGGAAATTGACCAAATCTCATTTTTAAAATTCAGAGAGGGCTCATTCCAACTGCAGCAACGAATGTCCCTAATTTAGTCCTTCAGTTGAATAATAGAAAAAATGTTTCAAAATGTATACCTCTAATTTAGAAACATTAAATATTATTTACTCAAGATCTTTCAAGAACTTGAAAGTTAGACTTTCCTAAATTAAAAATCATTTTAAACCTCAAACATATCATCAAAACAGTAATTTTCAGGCTAATAAAGTTTTATATAAAAATCAAACAGACCAAAGGAAAGCGTTTTCTTAAGTCAAAAATAGTTATGTGAAGAATATCAATAAATATTCAACAGTGAATATTTTGTAAATTTTACAGATAATTATGTATCATTGTAAATTAGAAGAGTATAAAGTATTCCACTTATACAATTTATACTGGCTGGGTTTTTTGGAACTAAGTGATCCTACTGACTAAATAAGTCTTAAAAGTTTTTATGAAATTAAAAAAACAACCAACAAACATGAGAAGAAAACTGAAATATCACTTCACAAATACCTTTGACACTGCTGCTTAATTTTACCCTCTTGCGCTTGCCCACACCTTGGCCACCATCTTGGTCCTCCTAGGAAAAATATTTAATAGTAAGTTAATACTAGCATGTACACTTTAATTTATTTTACCATTCACAATTTTGCTGCTGGAACTGTTTAAATGAATTAATTTTTGATATAGTTTCTAACCCATTCTGTGCCTTTTCTTACTACTATTAAGGAAAGAGTAAAAGCAGAAAAAATAAAATGCTTTTACCTAGTAGATATAATAAATACACCAAGAATTCAGAAGAACAGCAGATATGAAAAATGCAAAAAAAAAAAAAACCCAAAAACTACAAAAGAGATAAAGAACAGAAGTAATGAGAACAGGTTACTTCTCAAAAAGCAAAGGTATTAATAGAAAGAAAAAGGTTTTGCAGCAAATAAAATCCTTATATAGATTCAATTATAAAGTGTTCTTTAAAAAAATTTAAAAAACAATTTAAATATGTGGGAAAATATTCAGTACTCATTGAGGCTAGTCAGGCCTAAATAATACAAACAACAATACTTCCAAACTTAATTAACAGATTTAATACTACACCACTTTTTTTTGAAAAGTTTTATTTTGAATTTTACAATTTTCCTCCTAATCTTGCTTCCCTCCCTCCACCCCCCCCCGAAGGCAGTTTGTTAGATTAATGCATACCATAGAAACAATTTAAAGACTGAGTTGAATGTGATGAGAGAGAAATCATATCCTTAAGGAAGAAACATAAAGTATGAGATACCGCAAAAGTATATAATAAGATAACTTTTTTTAATTAAAGATAATAGTCTTTGGTCTTTGTTCAAACTCCACAATTCTTTCTCTGGTTACAGATGGCATTCTCAGTTGCAAATTTCCTAAATTTGTGCATGATTGCTGTCCTGTTGGTATGAGCAAGTCCAAGTCCATTAAGGTTGATCATCACTCCCATGCTGCTGTCTAAATCCTGCATCCATTTTGATCTTATCTTGGTATAGGATGTGAAGTGTTGGTCTAATCCAAGTTTCTGCCATACTAACTTCCAATTTTCCCAACAGTTTTTATTGAAGAGAGAGTTCTTATCCCAGAAGCTGGACTCTTTGGGTATATCAAACAGCAGATTACAATAATCAATTCCTACTATTGCACCTAATCTATTCCACCTCTCCACCATTCCATTTCTTAGCCAATACCATACAGTTTTGATGACCAATGCTTTATAATACAATTTCAGATCTGGTAGGGCCAAACAAACTACCAAAGGGATCCTTTACAGAATTAATAGACTAATGCAAAATTCATTTGGAGGAAAAAAGATCTCAAATATCAAAGGAAATAACAGAACATAAGATCTAGAATATTAAAGGAAATAATGACAAAGGGTGAAAGGAAAAGTACTACTTCCAGACCTGAAAGAGCAGTCTATCAAAAACACGTGATGCTAATTAAAAATAAGTAATAAATCAATAGAACAGATTAGGCAAGCGGAAATCAGAAACAATGGAACTTGATAACATAGCATTCAAAAATTAAAAACATAAATTACTTAAGAAGGAACTCCTCACCTAATAGAACCTTTAGAGAAAATAGAAAGCAGTCTGGCAGAAATTAGGCTTATTTCTTTTTATCACAATAAATTCAAAATCAATGTATGACCTTAATAATAAAGATCATACATTAAAAAATTTAGGCAAGAAACAAATCATATTTTTCACAGCAATGGACAAGAAATAGATTCTTAACCATCAAAAGACAGAAAAAATAACAAAAGATAAAATAATTTTGATTATATAAAATTGAAAAGTTTTTAAATAAAATCATGCATATCAAAATTTTAAAAGGAGTCGAGGTGGCAAGGTGGCACAGTGGAGAGAGCACCAGCCCTGGAGTCAGGAGTACCTGAGCTCAAATCTAGCCTCAGACACTTTATGATTACCTAGCTGTGTGGCCTTGAGCAAGCCACTTAACCCCACTGCCTTGCAAAAAAAAAAAAAAAAAAACCTAAAAAGGAGTCAAATGGGAAAAAAGTCTTTCTACTATATGTCTAAGATAATGGTCTGGTATTCAAGATATATAGGATATAAATTTTAAAAAAGCTATTCCCCAATAAATAGTCAAAAGTTATGAACAAAGGATTATCAAAAGAAAAATTACAAACTACAATCACATGAAAGAATGTTCTGAATTACTAATAACAACAAATTGGCAAAAACTAAAGAAGATGAGACTTACAAATATTATATTGCTAGGCATATTATCCCAATGCCATTGATAAGAAGAGACATCTCAAAAATATAGGAAAATAATTTTAATGGCACTTTTGTAATGGCAAAACAAAGTAGATCATTTGAAAGAAAACTAAACAAATTGCGGGACATAAATGTAATGAATTAATATTATAAAATATTACAAAATTGATAAGCACAGAAAATGAAAAAACTTATGAACTGATATAGAATTTAAAAAGCTCCAAGAAAATCATATTCACAACTACAATAATGCAAATGGAAACACCACGGAACAATTAAAAATAAATAATGTAAAATTACAAAAAAAAAGAAGAAAAAGCTTGGAGGGATTTGCAATGAATTGATGCTGAGTGAGTTGAGCAGAACCAGAAAAACACTGTACACCCTAACAGCAAAATGGGGGTGAAGCTCAACCTTGATGGCCATGCTCATTTCATCAGTGCAATAATCAGGGACAGTTTGGGGCTATCTGCAATGGAGAATACCATCTGTATCCAGAGAAAGAACTGAGGGGTTTGAACAAAGTCCAAGGACTATTCCCTCTAATTTAGAAAAAAAAAACTGATATCTTATTGTCTGATCTGGTTATCTCTTATACTTGATGTTTCCTCCTTAAGGATATGATTTCCTCTCTCATCACACTCAATTTGGATCAATGTATACCATGGAAACAATGTAGACAAATTGCTTTCTGTGGGGGGAGGGAAGTAAGACTGGGGGGGAAATTGTAAAACTCAAAATAAACAAAATCTTTAAAAAAAAAAAAAAAGAAAGAAAAGAAAGGCCCTAAAGAAGACATCTCTCTACACATTACTATATGAAAGTGGGAGGGCTAAGATGTTAAACACTGCATATATGTTTTAGGCCCTTTCGATGAACTGATTAGGTTTGCTGGGGAAAGGAGGTTCTATTTTTTTTTTCCTCCCCCTTCCCCCCCTATTTTTCCTGTCCTTGAAAAAATTTTGTTATATATAATGGCACTCTGGGAGTTGGGAAGGAAACTAGTAGAAGAAATTTAGGTGGTATAAAAATAAAAGATAATAATAAAGTGTATTTTAAAGGAAAAAAGCCAAGAAAAAAGGGAGAAAAGAAAAAGGGTAGAGGAAAGGAAGTGAGGAAAGGAGAGGAAAAATAAACAAAAAGGAAAGAAAATGTAGAGAAATAAAAGGAGAAAGGGATAGAGGGAAGAGAAGGGGAAAGGACTTATCAAGCAAGTGGCTGACTGAATAATTGATATAATATTGTTTTAGAATCATAGGGGTCACCATCTTAGAGCAATTTCAAATGAATATCTTCCTGAATAAAGCATCTCCTACTTGGCTAGTAGCTCCAGTGTCAAGTGTCATAGCCAATTAAGAAGGGGGCATTTAAGGGCAGCTAGATTGCGCAGTGGATAGAGCACCGACCCTGGAGTCAGAAGTACCTGAGTTCAAATCTGACCTCAGATACTTTATGATTACCTAGCTGTGCTGCGTTGGGCAAGTCACTTAACCCCACTGCCTTGCAAAAAAAAAAAAAAAAAGGTGGGGACTGCCCCTTGACAGAGGTATAATCAATGAATATTTTTTTAAGGGACCACTATTGTGTCAGGCACTGTACTGAGTACAGGAGTACAAAAAAAAGAGACAAAAGCATTCCTGATCATAAGGAGTTTACAATCTGATAGGAGACATTTCCTGCAAACAAATATATACAAAGCAAGTTATATACAGGCTAAATAGCTGATAATTAACAGAAGGAAGGCCCTAGTATTAAGAGGGGTTTGGAAAGATTTTCTGTAACAGAATAGATTTTTAGCTGGAACTTAAAGGAAGCCAGCCAAGTCAGCAGGCAGAGGAAGTCAGAAAAGCAAAGAGCCATCCCCTCTCAAGTGTCTCCTCCATAAGAAGTCTTTTTGGAGAGTCTGAAAAATATTCCTTGGAGTTATTTCCTGCTTCGACTGTCTCAGAACTGCTAAACTTGCCTATTACAATAGGCATACTCAATCTTCAGTTTCAATGGAAAGCTTCCCTCCTAATTCTTAATACCCTGTAAAGAAGTAAAATAATATAAATAAATAATTAATAATTTCCTGTTCTCTCTGTCACCAGCCCCCTCAGAAGATTTAATTAACCTGGTGAGAAAGTGATAGAAGGGGGGGAATCAATTGATGAAGTCCTAATCAATCTAAATGACATTCTTAAATTCTGCTACACTTGACTAAACATGTAATTTTCATTCCTTTACAGCTACCGCTCCCAAGGAATAGGTTTCCAGCTATATGCCAGGGCTTAATCTCAATAGAGAAAAGCTGAGTCTGTAACAGGGCTATTATACCATACCACTAATCCAAAACTCTCCTTAATCTAAAACTAAGTATGTTTAGCACTAAAAACATATTTACCTTCAGACATAGTGTAATTTCTAGGAAAAAAATTTCTCAGTCCTCCATTTACTTAAAAAGAAACCTCTGTCTGCTATTTAAATTTTTTTTAATTAATTTATTTTCATCTATATGCACATACATTTTAAGTTGCAAAATTTCCTTCCAACTTCTTTTACCCACCCCCCCTCCCCTGAGTAGCAAACAAGTTAGCATTGTATATACATATTTTGGATAAACTGTTTCATATCAGTCATTTTCGATTTGAGGAATTAGGATTGAGGGAAAGAGATACAAAAGAAATAATTGGTTTTACTTTTCTTTTTTTTTTTTGTTTTTCTTCCTAATGATAGATAATACTGTCCATAGCCAGTCTAAAACTCAAGTTTTATTCATCATAAAATTAATACAACTCCTCATCACTGTAAAAACTTCCATCCATTAGCTCATCTGTGTTTGATGATGAATCCCTGTTATTATTCTGTGGTTTAATTTGAGATCATGTACTGCCATTTCTTCTCAGTTAACTTTTAAAATTATTTGCACTGAGATTCCTTAATTTTTATTTTTCCAAATGATTTTTAAATTATTTTTTCTATTTCTATAAAAGAACACTTGGGCAGTTTGGCATGACTCCAAGTCTGCACTTAATGGAGGAACACTGTCATTTGCATTATATTAGCATGCCCCTCCCAAATGAGCAATTAATAGTTCTCAAATTTATCTTCCTTTATTTCTGCAAGAAATGTTTTGTATTCATATTACTCTTGCATCTTCAAAGGTACACGGTCAAATATTTTAAACATTCTATTTTGAATAGAATTTCTCTTTTTGTTTTCTTGTTGAGTTGTAATATATAGAACACTTGACAAGTTGCTGCTATTCTAGATTAAAGTAACTGATTCAATTAATCTTTATTTGAATCTCTAGTATCAAAATAGACATATTGTTTTATTACTACTAGCTCCTGAAATTTTATGGGTTTTATTTTGTGGTATGTATGTTTAAGGTTTTAGGTAATTAAAAATTATTCTTATATATCTGCTGAATCATTTAAAAAAATTCTAATAACAGTCCCCTATATCTCCTCCTTTGATGGTTGGACTTAATGCATGACCTTGAAAAAATAAAACTAACATTTTTGAAAATGTATTAATATTTTTTAAAAAGTGAACTCTTCCAATAAAATGAGTTAATTGTCATTTTTTTTTTAAATTCTATGTCTCTCATTCATAAAGAACAAAGGAAGTTAACCATGGGCCCAGGCCACCAAATGAGAGATAAAGTAGCAGGCAAAAAAAGGCAGAGAACTCTCTGGAGAAAAGAAAGAAAAAAACATACTCTGTTTGAGGTATTCCTTTTTTTTAATCCCTTTCTCTACATCTCTTATTATTCATATGCCTGACTCCCATCCTTTCACATAATTGTGGCTCTTCTCCCAGTCCTCTACATGTAGAAGCAATTCTATTCCATCTGTCTTCTCCAGGAGCTTGTCCCCTCTTATCATCTCCATTCTCATTTATATTCAGTCTCTCCTTATCTACTGACAGCCTTCCTATTGTCTGCAAATACACTCACGTTTTAGAGGGGGTAAATGGTACAGATGATAGATACTGGATCTGGACTCAAGAAGCCCTGAATTCAAATTCAACTTCAAATACTTATTAGCTGTGTAACTCTAGAGTCATTTATCTTTTGTCTTTCACAATTTTCTCATCTGTAAATTGTTAAAAAAAAATATATATATATATATATGTATGTATATATATACATACATATATATATATATGTATGTATATATATACATACATATATATATAGCACACACATCCCAGGATTGCTATTAAATAAAAATAAAATAGTAAGGTGGCACAGTAGATGGGAGTGTCAGATATGGAGTCAGGAAAACTTAAGATCAAATTCAGCTGTAGACACTTGCTAGCTCTCTGATTCCAGGCAAATCACTTCACCCTCTTTGCCTCAGCTTCCTCATCTGTCAAATGAGCTGGAAAAGGAAATGGCAAGCCACTTCAGTAACTCTGCATAGAATGAGGACTCAAAGAATCTCAAGAAATGAACAACAAAAAAGTACAGTGCCCGGCACATAGTAGATGCTTCAAAAATGTTTAATCTCACATCTTCAATGTCTTCACATCCTCAAAAATACCTCACCAGATCTATCCATCCCTGCCAAGTATCATCTCTTCTCTCCTTTTTCTGGTCAAATTCCTTAAGAAGTACATTGACAATAGATGTCTCATCCTCCTTTCTTCTCATTCTCTTCATAACTCCCTGGACTCTGGCTTCTAATTTCATCATTCAATTTAAACTGTTCTCTCCAAAATTACCATGTCTCTGAAATCTAACAGTGCTTTCCTCAATCCTCATCCTTCTGAACTCCTCTGCTGCCTTTGAAACTGTGGATCACCCTACTCTCTCCTTGATACTCTCTTCTCTCTGGGTTTTCGTAATACTATACATCTGGATCTTCATCCAGGTCATGCCTACTAATTGTGTAAATCCTAGTGGGCTCAAACCCAGGATCTTCTATATTATTTGACTGGGTTAATCTCACCAGATCACATTGATTCACTTTTCATCTCTATGTTGATGATTCCCAGATATTCTTATCTAGCCTTAACATAATAATTTCCAGAATTTTATCTCTTACTACCTATAGACATCTTGAACTGGAAGTTTTGTAATCGTCTTTTTTTTTCTTTTTTTAAAGATTTTATTTGAGTTTTACAATTTTTCCCCCCTAATCTTACTTCCCTCCCCCCATCCCACACAGAATGCAATTTGCCAGTCTTTACATTGTTTCTATGGTATACATTGATCCAAATTGAATGTGATGAGAGAGAAATCATATCCTTAAGAAAGAAACAAAGTAAAAAGAGATAGCAAGATCAGACAATAAGATATCAGGGTTTGGTTATGTTTTGTTTTTTTTCTAAATTAAAGGTAATAGTCCTTGGTCTTTGTTCAAACTCCACAGTTCTTTCTCTGGATACAGATTGCAGACAGCCCCAAATTGTCCCTCATGGTTGCACTGATGGAATGAGCAAGTCCATCAAGGTTGATCCTCACCCCCATGTTGCTGTTAGCGTGTACAATGCTTTTCTAGTTCTGCTCATCTCGTTCAGCATCAGTTGATTCATAACTTATGTGTATAATATATACACATAATAACTAATAACAAACTCAACACATCTAAAACTGAATTCATCATCTTTCCTCCTAAAATCTCCCTATTACTTTCAAGAGACTTCATCTACCAGGTAATCCAGGTTCACAACGCAGGTGTGATCCTAGAGCCCCCCCCTTTCATTCCGCCATTTCAAATCTACTGCCAAGGTCTATCAATTTTATCTTTATAGCTTCTCTCAAATATGTTCCCTTTATAGTCTTCTTAAAGCAGAGGTCTGATCTCATCATCTTCTACTCCAGGATGTGTAAAGTCTGGCCCTTGGACCATATAAGGTTAGTAAAATTATTTGCTCTGACTTGGTCAAGGCAACCACAAGCAGGACTCAAAGTTCAATAGGAGTTTGTTTCATCACAATATAAATTTATATTAAGTGAATTAAAATAATAACGTAAATTTTGAGGGACAAGCCAGGACTGTTCATTACAGAATAGACAGGATACATACTAGTACATGACAGGATAGACATATATGCATCTCATGGGCTGCCCATATCCAATTTCATCTATCTGAATTGGGGTGACTTATGATAGTCAGTGCCAAGCAAGCTGGGAAGACACACAGTGCAAAAGTGCTAGCATACAGGGATGAAACTATGGCAATCCAATGATGATGAGATGTGATATTAAGAGATAATTCCTCATGATGTTGCTGATCTTGTCTTTGATGATTGACAATGATATTTACTTCTTTGATGACACAAACAATAAATCCAATCCAACCTTTATCCACACAATCCTTGCAAAACCTCAGTCTCAAACAAAGCTTAAGGAAATTAAAATATTCAGAAAAGACCTCAAGAGTTGATGATATGAACACTGGATAAGTTACAAAACCAAGATGTAGATTTAGAACAAAGCAAAAATAATCACACTGTGGCAGCACACATACATTGGATAGTTATTAAAACTTTAAGTAGCCAATGGCAATCACAAAGCAAAGAAAAATTGATGCAGTGCCCCAATCTTTCCAAGAGAAATAGATTAATGATTATTTTTTTGATGAAGTCAAAGTGCGGAAAGTGCATTTCCCCACTCTGGAAGGAGAAACACCTTCTCCGATACTTGAATATACTGGTAAATGTGTGAAATTAATTGAGGCACTTAACCTAAAGCCGTTTTTGTGATGATGTATTAGCAATAATGAAAAAAGGCAATTTGGGGGTATCACTACAGTCCAAAGCAAGTTAAACTCAATGAACTGGGAGGTCAAATGTAGACACATATAAAATCAATGGAACTTTGAAATCACAAGAAGCTTTGATGTGACAGAAAAGTTATATAGTGATCAAGCTAATCACAAAGAAGCTGAGGCCTCATGTAGAGGGAGAGTTTGTGGAAGAGTCCAGGGTAGTTGTTGCAGGCTTGTTAGCACCAAACGAATTAAATTGTTTCAGAGTGGGGCGGCTAGGTGGCAGCGGGGTGGCTAGGTGGCATAGTGGATAAAGCAGCGGCCTTGGAGTCAGGAGTACCTGGGTTCAAATCCGGTCTCAGACACTTAATAATTACCTAGCTGTGTGGCCTTGGGCAAGCCACTTAACCCCATTTGCCTTGCAAAAAAAAAACCTAAAAAAAATTGTTTCAGAGTGTAATTTGTCTCTGAAAACCCTCTCAGATCAGATAATTGAGAGCACAGAATATTGAAAAAAACAAATTCTGCAGATTTCAAATTTTCCCCACTGGCCTGTGACAAGACAACAGACATAACCCAACTGGTCATTTTTGTTGGTGGGATAACATGAAAGGAACTACTGTCCCTGGAAATCATACATGATGAGAACTTGTTCGACAGACTTGTTTTTATCAATGAAAAAAGGCTTGAGTTAACATTTGAAAAAGTAAGTGTTCTTGCTATAGATGGAGATACAGTCATAGTTGGCTCATGAAAAGGCTAAATGCATTTGTCAATAAAGAAGTGAATTGGGGCGGCTAGGTGGCGCAGTACATAGAGCACCAGCCTTGGAGTCAGGAATACCTGGGTTCAAATCCAACCTCAGACACTTAATAATTACCTAGCATTGTGGCCTTGGCAAGCCACTTAACCCCATTGCCTTGAAAAATCTAAAAAAAAAAAAAACTGAATCGTCTCAGTCTTGATCCAAAGGATTTAATTATATATCCCTGCATCATAACACAAGAAAGTCTCTGCACAGTTGTTACAGTTCAACAATGTGATGCCAACAGTAGTATCATGCATTAATTTTGTCAAAAGCAGAGAGATTAGGGAGTTACTGAATGAGTTTGACTCTGAGTTCGTTGATCTTGTTTACCACTGTGTCCTGTGGTGATTGACTCTCAGGAACATTCTCAAGAGGTTTTACAAACTGCAAGATGAAGCCAAGCAGTTCATGGAAATGAAGCAAATGGTTGTGTGATCTACTGTTTCTGATTTTCAAGTACTTCTCAGAGCTGAACCTCAAGCTATAGGGCCCCAAACAGGTTTTCAGCTCCTGATTTCAAACATGAAATCATTTGAAGCTAAACTAAGGCTGAGTAAAGTACAACTTAAAAGGAATAAAAAGGTACATTTCCTCACTCTGGAAGGACAAAAGCCTTTTACAATAATTGAATATGCTATTGAATGTGTGAAACTAATTGAGACATTTAATGAAAGATTCAAGGATGAGAAAAATAAACAAATGGATCTTTGCTACTCCTCTCAATATTGAATGACCTGATGTGTCTGATAACCTACAATGCAAATTCTGCTGCAAAGTGAAGATGAGCTGAAAGCTAGGTACAACAATCTCTCACTGCAATGATGAATTTCCTACTTTGAGGAGACATGCACTGAAATGTGCATGTGTTCCAAACAATTTACTGCTGCAAGCAGCTCTTTTCAAAAATTACCATCACAAAATGTTAACTAAGCTCCATAATGACAAATACAAACCTGGAAAAGCAGGTGCAAGTAACAAGATAATCAGTATCGGCTAACATCACACACTTCACCAAAGAAAAGCAGTTCCAGTCATCTCACTAGGGGTGAAGTAATTAAATGTCTGACCAATCTGATAAATTTGTATGGCCCACAAATGAAGTTATAAATATCCGAATGGTCCTTGGCAGAAAAAAAGCTTCCCCATCCCATCCCTGCCTTATCATCTCCTACTCCTTAAACTCCAGCAGTTTCCTATCACCTCCCAGAACAAATACCAAAAGTCTCCGATTCTAGATTTAAAAAACACATATTTGCTTTAAATCTTCATTGACATATAATTAATCACGCCCATTCTTTAAAATTTGATTTTAATCCAATTTAATTCCAAATCACATTTGTATAATAAACTTTACTTGCCAAAAATTTAACCATTTATAGTGTCACATTATCAAAAAATTCATTGATAAAGTATAAAGTAATCCTGTAAAGTTATCTGAGACTTATAAACCAAAAAAAGTGGATGAAAACTCTTGATTTTTATCATGTTCTTTCTGTGATAATTTTCTAATTAAATCCACATATTTTAAAGGCAATTTTCTTTTTTTAACTTCCTATTTCATTAATGCTTTTAAAACTTCATGGTCAGGGGTGGCTAGGTGGCACAGTGGATAAAGCACTGGCCTGGAGTCAGGAGTACCTGGGTTCAAATCCGGTCTCAGACACTTAATAATTACCTAGCTGTGTAGCCTTGGGCAAGCCACTTAACCCCATTTGCCTTGCAAAAACCTAAAACCTTCATGGTCATTCCATAAAATTAATGTCACATTATTAATAATGTCTTTTCTGTTTAATTCCATGCAATAAATCCCACTGCTCTTGTTTCACATTGTATACAGAAAAAGAAACAAGAAGTACTCTGAAGAATGTTGATATATAAATAGCACTGTGCTGAGTGCATAACATTCTGTTACACTAGGGACAGCAGGTCAAAAAAGCAGGCACAGCTACTCATAAGAATGAAACTGAATACAAAGTCATAGGCACACCTGTTCAAATCAAACTCACTACTAAGAGAAAATAGAAACAGAAAAATTACAAGTAGAAAAACAGTTAATGTCTCAACAAATCAATGAATATAGTTTCTCCAGGTTGTCTTTTCCTTTCATATATTTCAGGGAATCACAGAATTACAGGGTTGAAATTATCTATTTCAATCCATATCCATACATTAAGTAAACAGCCCATGAGATGTTATTCCACAGCCTCTGATGAATAAACAAACATTTATGAAGTGTTAGAGATACAAGAACAAATCAAAGTCTGCTTACAAGGAGCTTAAATTTCAGTGGAGAGGCGTAGCACAGAAAAAGAACAATACATATAAGGAAAGGAAAGGTAGCCTCAAAAATTCCTACAAAAGGGTGGCACAGTAGACAAAGAAGTCAGGAGGAACTGAGGTTCACCAAGTTCAAATCCAGCCTCAGACACTTGAAACATAGCTCTGCAACCTTGGCAGTCATTTAACCCCCACTGCCTTGCAAAAAATAAATAAATTTTTAAAAAAGATATTCATCTTCAAGTTAGTAAAAAAGGCAGGTTTTTTTACTTAAATATCATTTTCAAAGACAGAGAGAGGTTGCAGACTGAAATATCTGAAAACTCAAAAGGATCATCAACTACAGTCTTAAAAAGTTTCAACTGGAAAAATAATATGGAATAATAGATAAGAGAAAAATACATTTAGTAACACAAAGTTCTGCCTAATCTGAAAAAATTTATCCTAAAATTAAAATCTTCTAAAGCTATAGTATTCCTGAATTTCAACTTGAAAAGTGGCAGGATCTTTTTTACATAGATGGCACTTTATTATGACTGTCTTATTACTTGAAAATGAAAACAAAGAAACCTACAGAGAACAAACAATAAAGGTTGAGTAGTAAATAACAGCCAAGACTCATCAAAACTGACCGAGAGACAATGTTCCTGAGTGGGGCACACAAGTAGGTGCCAGAGCATTTCTGTTCTTGCTAAGTACAGGCCTCAGTTTCTTTGTAGTAGAGAGGAACTCCTGTCTGTTGCTTGGCTGAAAAACAAGAGAACTGGGAGACAAGAAAAAGACTACCACTGGATTAATTCACCCAAACCACCTGACCTTTGTTGTCTGGTTAGTTCAAATAAGGAAGAAGTGTTTTTATAAATCTCTAGTTAAGGAGGAATCTCAGGTCCTCCCCACCTAGACCAACATGTGATCTGGGATTATGGGTCTCTGTTATTTACTTCTATTTTTGTTCTTTCCTGTTCTTCGGTGAAGGTATTGGACATTTGTTATAGTCATCAAAAGGTAAGAGGAATACCTTACCTACCATTTAAGAGATGGAGTCCTTGACAGATTTTTCACAATTACACCTAAAATAAGCAGTAAGTATCTAAGAAACTGCTTGCCCAGCATAGTGGATTAAAAGCAGCCAAGAAGGAATAACATAATATTTATTACCTATGCCACATTCAGAAGAAAACTGTGTGAGGTATATATTTTATAACAACTCCTTTAGGGCTCAGCCCTCTCTTCTCCAGGAAGTTGGGGATTGAGGGGAGGGAGAAAGAGAGAAATTAAGCTTTTGTAACTGTTCTTACTATTATCTTCTCAATAAGTACCCCTCAATAAAAGTTTTTAAAAGGGGCTCAAAGATTATAACTCCACTAGGAATGATGGTACAAACTATTAAAGCAGTTCCTTGGAAAAGATGAGAAATAATGGTTAGTGACCATGCAATACTATGTCTTCCTTGATAAATGGAAAGAATAATAAAGAAACTTTGCTAACCTATACCAAATCCGTGTTTTCAGTGATTCAAAATTATCATGATATTGAATATTTCTCTCTTCTTTCATTGCTTTAGGTCTGAAGCTGTTCATTCAGTACTGCATCCAAAATGACATCTTATCTCATCCCTTTAATGGTTGAGAAGACTCATCTAGATATGTTTAGGACTAGCCAAGGTAGATTTTTGTTTACCTCAGTGATAGATCAGCAAAGGATTATAAATTTAATTTCACAATTTGTTTCTAATATATTTTACACTACTAAGAAACATCTTTAACCTATTCCAAGATGACCAATTCTACTTAAAAGTGCTAAAACAGCTAATTTGTTTTTTTATTTTTATTTTTCTTTAATTTATTTTTATTTTGTACAAATAATGTTTTTTTATACATTACTAAAATATTCTTGTTTAAGAGTAAACATAATACCCTTCCCTCCCAAGAAAATATAGACCCGCAAAAGCGATAAAGTAAAAGGGAGAGGAAAAAATAAAATTTAAATTTAATAATAAGAATAAGAATAAGAATAAGAATTGTAGGTGTGGCCAGGTGGTGCAGTGTACAGAGGACCAGCCCTGGAGCCAGGAGCACCCGAGCCTAAATCCGGCCCCAGACACCCAACAATCACCCAGCTGTGTGACCCCATGCAAGCCACCCCAACCCCATTGCCCTACAAAAACAAAAACAAAAAAAAGACCCAAAATAAAATAAAATAGTAATAATAATAGTAGTAATAATAATAATAATAATAATAATAATAATAATAATAATAGTAGGGGGGCTAAGTGGTGGACAGAGGACTAGCCCTTGGACCAGGAGCACCCGGGTCCAAATCCAGCCTCAGACAATCACCCAGCTATAGGGCCCCTGGCAGGCCACCCAGTCCCATTTGCCTTGCAACACCCCCCAGGAAAAAATAAGAAGTATTCACTAGGGATGGATAGTTTAATTAGCAATAATAGCTATAGTATTAAAACAAAAAGTAACAAGAAAATTTAAAAGCCTTAAAATGTCATTTAAAGTATAAAATGAAACTATATATCAGAGATTCTTAATTTGGGGTCCATGAAGTTTTTTTAAAAAAATACTTTAGGGGGAGGCTAGGCGGCGCAGTGGATAGAGCACCAGCCCTAGAGTCAGGAGGACCTGATTTCAAATCTGGCCTCAGACACTTAATAATTACCTAACTGCGTGGCCTTGGGCAAGCCACTTAACCCCACTGCCTTGTAAAAAAAAATACTTTGATAGCTATATTTCAATATGTCTAAGTTTCTTTAGTAATGCTATTCATTTTTCTTTCATTTTCTTTATTATTTAAAAAGAATTTTCTGAGAAGGGATCTTTAGTCTTCACCAAACTGACAAAGGTATCAGTGACACCAAAAAAGGTTAAGATTCCCTGTTAAAAATGGTATAGCACATTTGGTCTTTACAGATATAATTGTGACTATCATCAGTCATATGAGAGAACAAGGATAGAATTATCAGTCTAAAAAACTGTCATTATCAAAAAATTATTATTTTGTTATTCATATAGATATTTAACTGAAGTAGTTAGTAATTAAGCAAAAGATGTTCAATGCTGGTGAAGATAAAGTAGAAGCAAAAAAAGGGATAAAAGAAATGCCAGGAATAGGATGACTATAGATCTTATGGTGACATGAGGACAAATGACAACATGGATTGGGGCAGAGAAAAGACAAGATGGTTAGGGATACTAGATGAGGACATTAGAGGGCAAAGAAAAGCATTCACACTTCATCATCAGTATTACCATCTTAACTCTGCTTCTAGAATAGTTTAAAAATTCCCAAGAGAAGAACTGTCAGTAGCCGCCTGTGATGTTGGGATGGCAACAAAAAACTCTACAGGGATTTTAAAACCACAAGCTCAAGTCCATGAAGTCTACAGAAAAAGTACAAAACATCCTTAAAAAAAAGGGGCAGCTAGGTGGCGTAGTGGATAAAGCACCGGCCTTGGAGTCAGGAGTACCTGGGTTCAAATCCAGGCTCAGACACTTAATAATTACCTAGCTGTGTGGCCTTGGGCAAGCCACTTAACCCCATTTGCCTTGCAAAAACCTAAAAAAAAAAAAAAAAAAAAAAGTACAAAACAATTAGATGGAAGTGACTCTGCTTCAGCCAGAAGAAGGAAGTAAACATATTAAAAATCCATTTTTCATATTACCAGAAGTATCATTCATAAAAATAAAGTTTGGCATTTACTAAGATCATTTGTTTAAAATAGATAAGCCAGTCATTAAAATAAACATCACAGACACTATAAATTGTTTCCCATAACTCTGTGGCAATGTTTAAATTCTTTTCAACAATACCATTACTATAAAATTATTAACAATATTATAAACATTACTAAAATTATGAAATTTCCAATTAAAACTCTTCTGAGACCAAAAACAATGAAAGGATTTTTTCCAGTTTATATAGATTTGGTAAAAGAAGTAACTACATAGCCACAACCATCCAAGTCCACTGGAATCCATATATTTTCACCCCTGTAACAGATGAAATTCTCATTTTTCCCTTCATCTCCTTCCCAAAAAGCTCTTAAAGAAAATGGAAAATTTTAGAATTTGTATTTTGAGTAATTATAGACTTTGCCATCTATCAGTACAGCACTTTAAGATCTGCTCTTCAAATATCAAAACAAAACAATTCAATTCTTTTGTTTTCCCTTTTTTGGGGGGGAAAAATTTTTATTGGTACCTTTTGTTTCCAATACAACCCTCCTCACAATCCTTCCCAGAAAGCCATTCCTTATAATAAAGGATGGGGATGGGGGTGGGGGTGGGGTACATCACTAAAACTAACAGTAAAAGTTAGGAAACTCCTGGAGCTTTTCCTGAAACAACTTTTCAGCATGGTATCTGAGAGGACCTTCAGGAAAAGTCTGTCACATGGTTAAAAGGGGAGTATAGTAGTTGGGGGTAGTGGGAAGCCAAGAGAGACTTTAAGCCAGAGCACAGCTAAGGTCCTGGGCACAACTCTGCCAGTACTAAGGATCCCAAGTCCAGCTCAAGAGAGCAAAGTTTTGAACCCTGGGAAGATGGTGCAGTCCTGGGCTACCATAGCACAGAAAGCAAACAGGGAATGCCAGGACAAGCCATGGACCAGAACGTGGCCCCCAGCAAAAAAAAGCTTGGAACTATACTCCTTATACCACAGGAATAGATTTCAACTGACAAAAAAACCAGGAAAAAAAAGCCACTAACCATTGATAGCTACTATTCTGATAGGAGTGATGAAAACACCATCTCAGAAGCAGAAATCAGGGACAAAATACCTACATGTGAAGCCTCTAAGGAATTGATGAACTGGTCTCAATTCTTAGAAGAGCTCTTAAAAAACAAATAAAAGAGTAAGAAGAAAAATGAAAAGAAATGAGTCATACAGGAGAATTTTGGAAAATTAACAGAAAATAATAATTTTAAAAGTAAAATTGATCACCTAGAAAATAAAAGTAACTAATTGGAAAAGGAAACAAAAATACAACTAAAGAAAATAAAACCTTAAAAAACTAAAATTGGACAAACAAATCAGTGACTCTGTGAGAGATCAAGATTTCATCAAACAAAAGTAAAAGGCTTAAAGAATAGAAGAAAATGTACCTCTTAAGGTATCTCATAGGAGAAACAAATAACCAGGAGAAATAATTTACAAATTATTGGTCTCCCTAAAAGCCATTTTCAGAAAAAGAGCCAAGACAATATCATGCAGAAAATTATCATGGAAAACTGCCCTAATATCTTAGAACAAGCTAAAATAGACTTTGAAAGAATCTATTGATTCCAATAATAGTTTGTCCTTCATTTTCGAAGAAGACTACAACATCAGGGACATGATGCCATGACAAACACATAAATTGGATTTGAGTAAGGAGGACTATGATAAGTCATCAGCCTCACTTTCTCCTCCAGAGTCATCTGGGTCCAGTGATCAGACATGAATCAGGAAGACAAGACATAGCCTTGGATGCAGGGCAATCAGAATTGTGATTTTGCCCAAGGTCACAAAGCTAGTGAAAGTCAAGTTTGTGAGGCTGGAATCAAACGATCCTCCTTCACTCCAAGGCCAGTGCTCTATCCATAACACCACATAGTTGCCCTATTAATTCCAAAAAACTCCAAATACTGTAGCCGAATTTCAGAATTCTCAGTTAAAGGAGAAAATACTACAAGTAGCCAAAAAGAAGCAATGTAAATATCAGGGAACCAGTTAGGATTATGCAAGCCTTGAAAATTTCAACATTAAAGGATTTGAGAGTCTGGAATATGATATTCTATAGGGTAAAAGACCTTGGCTTACAAACAAGAATCAAAAACACTACAAAATTCAACATATTCTTTTCAGGGGAAAGGTGACCTTAATGACAAAATAGACGATTTTCAAACTTACTGATAAAAAGACCAGAACTGAAAAGAAAATTTGATCTTCAAATACAAGACTCAAGAGATACATAAAAAGGTAAATTGAAAGGGGAGGGGGAAGAGTTAACTCTTGAGTATTATACTTCTCTTAAGACAAGTGAAAGGAACATATTTAACCAAAGGATGTGGGAATAAATTGTGATGGGATCTTACTCTTAGCTCTTGAGTGATTGTTTTACATGATACTTTAGCTCATGAGGACTGTATTTCTATAAAGGGTACTTGAAAAGAGGATGTGGTTTAAATTGATTATAATTTGATGATGTTTTTGACTCTTGAGAATAGTATTTCTAATGGAACAGTATACCTGGACAGAGTATATTTAAGAGGCTGTGGGTATAAAGTGACTATGACAAACTATGATCAATCAATCAATCAACCCTTGAGAATTATATTTCTATTGTGACAGATAAAAGGAGTGTATCTTGATACAGACTGTGATTACAAAAAAAAAGGCTTAAAATAATGAAGACATGAAAAGAAGGATTATATTAGGAGAAGGCAAGGCATTACAGGATAAATAACAACACATAAAGAGGCAGAAAGATGTATTAAAGTAGAGGGAAAGAAAGAAGGGTGTGAGCACTGAATAAATCTTACTCTCAAGAGATTTGGCCCAAAGACAGAATAACATACATTCCCAATTGGGTTTAAAATTTTATTCTATCCTACAGGGAAATGGGGGGGGGGGGAGAAAAAGGAAGACGGGAACTGATAAAAGGGAGGGTGAAAGTAAAAGTAAAGATAAAAATAAAGTAAAAGGGGAAAGGGAGAAGAAGGAAAGGGAAAAGGGCTGGAAGAAAGAAGGGCTGACTGAGAGACAGCTGTCAGAAGCAAAATATTGGTGAAGAGGGATAAAGGGAAATGGAAGAGAAAAGGTTAACCCAGGGAAGATAGCAAAGAGGGAAATACAGGGTTAATAGTCAAAACTGTAAATGTGAATGGAATGATTTTCTTTCTATGTTTTTTCCCTTAATTCTAATTTCTCTTTCACAATATTACTAATGAAAATATGTTATAGACAAGTGTACATATATAACTTTTATCAGACTGTTTGCCAGGGAAGGGGGAGAGAAGAGAGTGGTAGAAAAATGTGGAACTCATAAATCTGCAAATGGATGAATGTTTGTATGGCAATATATTAACAAAGAGACCAGAAAGTCCGTAATTTTTGACTCATTACTAATGAAGGAGGTCAGTGACAAAAAGAAATATTATACATTATATTACTTATATCAGTAGCTTTTTGAAGTGGCCAAAGCTAATAATCCAAAGCTCATCAGTTGGAAAATGGCTTAAATAAGTTGTGGTACATTATGTGACAAAATATTATTGTGCTGAAAGAAATAATGGTTTTGATGAAAACAAAGTACTGGATGGTTTATATGAACTGGTGCAAAGAAAAGAAAGCAGAACCAGACAAGCAGTCTTCCAAATGACTAAGCCAATATAAATGGAAAGATCACCAAGCACAAAACAACTGAAACCGGATTCTGTAAAATTTTAACTCTGGGCAAGCTGGGCCCAAAGAAGAGTTGTAAGAAGATACTTCTCACTCCTTCACTGCAGAGGTAGGGTTCTATGAGTATGGAACCGATAACAATAGACATTTTTGATGTGATGGTTAGTTTTTTCTTTTTGATAGATTTATTTATTTTTCCAACTACAAGTTTTTTCAACTACATACAGTTTTCAACAATCTTTTTTTGTAAGGTTTTGAGTTTCAGTTTTCCCCCTCCCTTCCCATCCCTCTCCCCTCCCCCTGATAGAAAGCAATCTAATATAGGTTATACATGTTTAACTATCCATATTAATCATATTGTGAAAGAAGAATCAAATCAATAAGGGAGAAAACTATAATTAATAAAACAAACTTAAAAACTGAAAATAGTAAGCTTTGATTTGCATTCAGACTCCACAGTTCCTTCTCTGGATGGTATTTTCCATCACACATCCTTTAGATTTGTCTTTGATTATTGGTCTGAGAACAAGTCCATTAGACATCACACAATGTTGTGGTTAGAATGTACAATGTTCTTTTGGTTTTCTGCTCACTCTACTCAGCATCAGTTCACGCAACTCTTTCTGGACTTTTCTAAAGTCCCCTACCTCATGATTATTTTTTTTTATTTTATTTTGTTTTTCCAATTACATGCAAATTTTCTTCATATAAAAATATTCGTCATATCAGAATAAACTCACAAATACTTCTTTTTAAAGACTATAAGTCACTTGTTTCTGGCAACACAGATTCCAGGGGAATAGGGGCAGAAAGGGATGACCAAGTAGGGTCAGAGAATTAGAAGTTAGGATAACAAATTTGAGAGGTAAGGAAAAGTGAATAGATTCTGAACGTCAGAACCCTAGCCATGTCATTATCTTTAATTGGTTGAATAAATATGAACTTATCATTTTACCTCTCCAGACCTCAGTTTCCTCATCTATAAAGTCACAAGGAGTTTAAACTACTTTCTCTCAAGCAGGAATGTGTTGGTTAATGTTTAACAATCAGCTCTTTAGGTGATAAAAATGTGAAAAAGGACACACTTTTATGTTTAATCCATTGTATTAACACTTACTTATGTGTAGCAATAAATAAATGGTTTGAGCTAGCTCCAATCCATCCCTGTCTCCAAGACCCCTTCCAACCCTGAAAATCCACAATTCTCTTGGAGGAAGGAAAAGACTCAAGCCTCACCTCATCTGAAGAATCTACTTGTCCTGATGTTCCTGTAGCACCTGCAAAACCTTTTGAAAAAAAAAAAAAAGATTTCCTTCATGGATGTTCATATATTGCTTTACCTTAAAATTTCTGAGGTCTATTACTAAAAACTCTAACTGTTTCTAAAGTTGTCTTGGAAGATTTCACATTAAATACATTTGAATTTAGATAGTATCTACCTCAATAGCAAATCTCTAATGAAAAAAGACTGAAATTTTATGATTAAGAAACAACTTATTGGATACCACTACTTAAGTGCTAAAGTTTTGGTTTACTAAATATTTTTTCACTAGGAAAAAAAAGTACAGCTAGTGGGACAAAATTAATTCCAATAATGAAAACTACAGTCTTGGCTTTGGGTTTGATTTATTCCTATCTATAAATCATTATAATTCTTACCAGTATTCTTCTAAAGTATTTCATTCTTTCACTAGAAAAATAACTACCCTTCAAGAATAAACAAATTTAAGAAATTTTTTGTCTTAAAAAAAGTAAATGTTAAATGTTCAAATATATATTTCTAAACAAACCTGCAACTGCCAGAGAGCTAGTGCCAGCAGCTTGGTCCTGCATGCCACATGTAAGTTTATCCTCAGGAAATGCCAACCCAGAGCCCTTCAAAGCTATGAGGTACTTTTCATGGCTTTTCTTTGCACATGCATTTTCTCCAAGACCTAAAACAAAATATTTAAAATGCCATTAAAGTCATAAAAATACTGTTTAACTTCAAAAAAAAAATAAACTTAGTAGACATGGCTTAGGAGTTATGGTAAAACAACATAAAATGACAGAAAATCCACGTAACATATATATCTGTGTGTGTGTGTGTGCGCACGCACTCGCACCCACATGCGCGCGCATGCATGCACACACACACACACACACACACACCCTCTCTCTCTCTCTAAAAATTTACATTTCAAACTAAATAAAAGCACCAATAAAGTGAAAAAAAACAACCTGGAAATATGTGCAAAGTAATTCATATTCTATCCCCAAACTCAACAAACAGTTTTTCAAATCCTTGCTAAGCAGAAGAGTTCAATTAGAGTTGGATCGGCGCTAAATTATGTTCCTATAATTTATAGTTACTAAATTGTTTTTAAGCCAAAATACTCTATAAATAAGTATTTGGAATTACAAGGTCTCCTCTTCTATCTTTTATACTCAATTAAAAGACCATAAATAGAGAAAGTATCACAGAAGCATAAGGATCAAAAGACACTATACTTCTAAAGATGTTACATCAAACCATTTTGTATTTAAAAGTAGCTGCATTTTCTGTCACTAAAAAAAGGAATAAGCACAAGAAAAGATTTATTTTAACCTAAAATTTATAGAAAAATAATATATTTTACAATAACAATTTTTCCAGGACTTTGATCATCATATTTAAGGAATTATTTAAAGTACTGTTAATCAGATTTTTAAAAAAGAAAGAAGGGGGGAGGGGTATTGTGTTTACTCTTAAACAAGTATGTTTTAGTAATGTATAAAAAAAATCACTTGTAAAAAATATTCATAACAGCTCTGTTTGTGGTGGCAAAGAATTGAAAATTAATGTAAATGTCCTTCAGTTGGGGAATGGCTTAACAAAATGTGGTATGGGATGGGAATTCAGGGAAGCCTGGAAAGATTTGCATGGAATGAGCAGAACCAGAGGAACACTGTGCACCATAGCACAACATGGGGGTGCTGACCAACCTTGATGGACTTGCTCATTCCATTAGTGCACCAATCAGGCACAATACTTTATTTTTCTTCATTAAGAATAGGATTTCTCTCTCATCACATTCAATTTAGATCAATGTATACCATGGAAACAATGTAAAAACTAACAGACTGCCTTCTGTGGAGGGTGGGGGGAGGGAAGCAAGATTAGGGGTAAAATTATAAAAAAATTCAAAATAAAATATAATATAGGAATATTAAAAAATAAAAGGAAAAAAGAAAAAACAAGTCAAATTACTAGTATCAAAAATGAAAAGGTGCATTCACCATCAATGAAGATGAAATTAAAGCAATGATTATAGATACTTTGCCCAGTTACATGCCAATAAATCTGACAAGCTAAATGAAATAGCTAATTATAAAAAAAAAAATTACTCAGGTTAACAAAAAAGGGAATGGGGCTGCTAGGTGGCACAAGATGGGGGAGCTAGGTGGCACAGTGGATAGAGTCCCAGTCCTGGAGCCAGGAGAACCTAAGTTCAAATCCAGACTCAAACCCTTAATAATTACCTAGTTGTGTGACCTTGAGCAAGTCACTCAACACCATTGTCTTGCCAAAAAAAAAAAGGAAAATAAATACTTCAATAACTTTTCTTAGAAAAAGGACTGGCCTTATAAAATGAGCACCCTAAGGGGGGGGAAAAATCTCCAGGACCAGATGGATTCACAAGCAAACAAAACATTTCTTAGAAAAAAGAAGTTTTACCAAATTCCTTTTACAAAGCAAATTGGTGCTGATACTTAAACCAAGAAAAGTAAAAACAGAGAAAAAAACTATAAACCAATTTTCCTAATGAATATTGATACAAAAATTTTAAACTAAAAAAGCAAGGGGTTATAGCAATACATAACAAAAATTACAAACAATGACCAAAGGAGGTATCAAGAATGCAAGGCTGGTTCAATAACGGGAAATTATCTGACCTATCAGTAACAAAACCAAGAGAAATCATACAATTATCTCAATGAATGCAGAAAACTCCTCTGACAAAATACAACATTCCTACAAAGTATAAGAAAAATGGAACTTTCCTTAAAATAAGTAGTATCTATACAAAACCAACAGCAGCATTATCTGTAAGGGGACAAGCTAGAAGGCTTTCCAATAAGATCAGAGATAAGCAAAGGATACCTACTGTCATCATCACTATTATTCAATATTGTTCTCTGCTAGCTAAAAGCAATAGGACAAGTAAAATAAATTAAAGGAATTAGAATAGGCAAAGTTAAAAAAAAACTATTGCTCCTTTCAGATAGTATGAACAGCATACTTAAAAGATATTACAAGAGAATCAACTAAAAACTCGTTGAAATAATTAACAACTTCAGTAAAGTTGCTGAATATAAAATAACCCCATATAAAATCAGCATTTCTTTCCAATATCAACAAAGCCCAGCATCAAGACACAGAAAGATAAATTCCATTTAAAATTAACTGCTGACAATATAAAATAGTTGGTAGTCTACCTTCCAAGACAAACCCAATAATTACATGAACACAATCACAAAACATTTTTTCATATTAAAAAAAAGTCAGATCTAAACAACTGGAGAAATATTAATTGCTCATAGTTAGACCAAGCCAATATAATGAAAATAACAATTCTATGTTAATTAATTAGTATTCAGTGCCACACTAATCAAATAATCAAAAAAATATATAGAGCTAGAATATTATAGAGCTAGAAAAAAATTAACAAAATTCATCTGAAAAGAACAAAAGGTCAAAAATATAGGGAGCAGCTAAGTGGCACAGTGAATAGAGTACCAACTCTGGAAGAGGACCTAACTTCAAATCTGGTCTCAGACTCTTAATATTACTTAGCTGTGTGATCTTAAGCAAGTCACAGCCTCACTGCCTCTTAGAATTTTTTTTTTAAAAATCAAAGTAATGCCATGAATGAAAATAGAAAATAATAATAGTAAACAACATTTATACATTCTGTGTCATATGTTTGTCACAACAGCCCAGTGGTTGCAAGTAATAATTATCCCCAGAAAAAGTGTTTTTTAGTATATACTACTACATTTCCTTCTCTTATTTCTTGTAACTGCATGAAGATACTATGCTTTTCAAACTTCGTTTCTTTTATAATTGAAAGCCTTTCTTCTGGCTGCTTGCAAAATTTGTTTTCATTGGAATTATTAATTTATGGATTTGTCATTTGATTATTCTACTGACCACAATTAGAAATTCTGCACATTTCTTTTATTATTTCTTGTATGAAGATTCCCTGATACAATACATTCTTCTGGGATAGTTATGATGCTAAAGCAATCTCTACCTTAAAGGTCAGTTGGTGTGACTTGTTTAGAATTCATGTGTTCATTTAACATAGTAGCTATTTGTCATCTGTCAGGTTTTCTTCCACTTCAATATCTTTATGCTCTAAATCTGTTAATCTCTCACTTAGAAAATTTCTTCATTGTTAATTCACTTTTTCTGAATCTACTAATTGCTTCCTAATTTTGTACTGAGCACTGACTTTTTTCACATTAAGAACTCCAATTTATGACTTGAAATTATTTCTAATTTTTTTCAATCAGCAATAATCCATCTTCTCACACTCTGGCCCAATCTCCTAATCTCCAATTAAGAATAAAAGAAAAACACAACTCTTGTTACATCTCTAGCATCTAAAAAACAAACTTCTACATTAGCTATGACATTCCCACAAAAAAAGTCTCAGTATTACAGAGTACATAACCTCCTTATCAGGACATGGATATTAGTATGTTTCATAATCAATACAATCTGGAATTATGGTTGATCATTACACTAATCAATGCAATGTAAGGTTATTCAAAGTTATTTCTCTTCACCATACTGTGATCATTACAAAAATTTTTTCTTCATTATACTCATTTCACTTTTCATCGATTCATAAAAACTTTCTCTACATTTCTCTTAAACCTATCAATTATTATAGTACAATAATAATCCTTCATATTTACAAATCATAACCTGTTCATCCATTCTGAATTTACGGAAGTCTCCTCAGATTCCAATTCTTTGACACCTCAAAAAGACCTATAAAAATTTTTGTACATTCTTAAGAGATTATTTTACTTAGAACTACTTCTTTTGATCTCACAAATACCACTGAGACTTGATGGGATAAGACCTATGATACATATGGTCCCTTCAAATGTCAAAGAATGTCTAACCTGTCATTTGGGCAACTTGTGTTGTTTTGGGTCATGGGAGAGGCTCCAGGCAAATGAATGGCTATCTGCACTTCCTTCCAGGATTCCTATAACATGCCTCTGTTCCAGGTTTGTAATCTACTTCCCAGCCTCTTTATCTATTTCTTCTTTCTATCCAGGAGACCTCAAGTATATTGAACTAACTCTTACCATTTTATTTCTGCTTTCATTGATGTCAACCCAAATGTTCTCTATGAAGTTTACCAACTACGATTTCAGATTTCCTCACATAAATATATCTTCCTACTATATAATGCTAATCTACTCACACTTTCACCTCTGTTCTTTTTTAGATTTTTTTTTATTTTTTTTGCAAGGCAATAGGGTTAAGCAGCTTGCCCAAGGCCACACAGCTAGGTAATTATTAAGTGTCTAAGGTCGGACTTGAACCCAGGTACTCCTGACTCCAAGGCCAGTGCTCTAGCCACTGCACCACCTAGCTGCCCCTATCTGTTCTTTTTAATAAGGTTTAACTTTCTAAAGACATTTTATAATCATCCCATCAAATCTCAGTGATACCACAATGATCAAATTTGCATCTGTATACTATAATTTTTAGTGTATCTTGATTGCTTCCTATATTTTTTCACTTATGTATAGATATTTTAAGGCTATGTGTTTTATTCCATATTCCTTTCTCAAATCTTTTGTTGGGGGCAGCTAGGTGGCACAGTGGATAGAGCACCAGCCCTGGGACCCAAGTTCAAATCTGGCCTCAGACACTTAATAATTACCTAGTTGTGTGATCCTGGGCAAGTCACTTAACCCCATTGCCTTGCAAAAAACAAAACCAAAAACAAGACTTTTGTTTCGCATATACTTCTGGGTACTGTTATTACTACTATTCTATCTACACTGTAGGTAATCTGTAAATAACCAGCTCAATGAAGATATATAGATAGATAAAGATAGAAATTTTCCTCCAACCCCCAATACCTCACCTTTCCTTTTTAGTTTAATGACTTTTTGATTCTATTTGCAAAGATATATACTACTCAAATATATTCTTACCCATCCTTGTGATGTGCACTACACTCCTTGCCAAGAGTCTTTTATTCTTATACTTTAAGCTATAGTCCAGAAACAAATCTCATCCTCAGACATCTTAAAAAGCTGTTCAATTAAATCTTCCCTATCCTTTGTCTCTTCACTTAGTAAGTAATAATGATGAAAAATATTACCTATCCACAGGACGGCTTCAGTTTCTTATCCAAAATGTAAGAATAATAGAAAATAATAAATTCTAGATTCCTTTAGCACCATGTTTCTCCACTTTCTCCAAATGAGCTACTAGAAACTGATTTCTGTCATCAGGTCATGAGAGTTTCTCCTAAGAAGACTTATTATCTCATACTTCTCAGCAGTCACTAACTTCCACTAATGTCTTCTTCCTCTGACTTGCAGGGTAAGATCTCTCTTCTCATAGTGGGTCAAGTCTACTTCTACCCATTTAGATCATTTTTTTATTCTTTTAATATTAAGCCCTTCCATTTTTTAAAGCAACATTTTGTTCACTCAGATAACATGGGGAGAAGAAAAGGATCTTTTATCTTCAATCTTCAAGGAGGGAGATCAACATTCATTATAAGCATAGTGACTTGGCTGTGTGAAAATATGAACATTACACATTCAGTGTAGATCACAGCAAAATTCTTCATGCTCTCTATACTCAAAGAAAATTAATGAATCGGTTTTTGTCTTCTTTGCTAAAATCTCCTCCAGAAAACTGCTATAACAAAACTTGGAAAGTCCTCAAATTATGAACTGTTACTATTCCCAACTACTTTGAAGCTTAACATCTTGAGAGCAAAGTTATTTATTTCTTTCTCTCATTAGTTACTTACCTTGTCTTAACATGTTATCTTACAAATCATCTTCCTTCAGCTCTTGCACTCCCAGGTTCTTTGTGACACAGAATAAAGAGGACTGGCATCGTAATCAGTAAATCTGATTTCAGCTTCTATTTCTACAACTTACTAGTTGTGTGACCTTGAGCAAGTCAATCAATAAGTTTTCTTATAACATAATTTAATTAGCCATTCCATGCAAAATAAGAAGGTTAGACTTGAAAAGTTTTAACTTTTCTTCCAGTTCTGAGTCTAAGTTTCTATGGTGCTTCTCCAAATTCTGAAGGAGTTCCAAATTTACCTAACTACATTTACCTATACAATCAATCTATACTTTTCTTCACAAATCCAAAGCCTTCCAACATCATTAACAATTCCTTCTCTCTTTTTTGGTATTCATTTCAATTTATTTTCCCACAGTCTTCTCCCCTAGAATCTGGAAATAAAAATACATACATCAGTAGCAAACATATTTCTAATTTTAAACATTTAGTATGAAATAAGAGCTTAATAGAACCAAAAGTAGATGAAGTCATAAATGAGACATGACAATTCTCAAGTCCCTAATAATCACTTGTTTTGCATTTAGTCATGCCTATGATCAATTTTATTAAATGGAAAATACATAATTTTTTTATATCATTATACTCTGATATTGCAACTCACCAGAGCTAAGATCTTTGTAGTTTTGCTGATTTGTCAAAACCTGGGTAAGAACAGACCGCATAGCTCCTCCCATTTTAGTCAAATCTTCCAGAAAGGAAATTTGGGGGTCCCAATAACTGCAGGACTTTGTGAAGGTCTTTTTCTGATGGTACATCAACTGCTGAAAAATAATAAAGGGATTTAGAATATTTTTATAATATACTGTATATAAAGCATTTTTAAGAGGTATTACTACTTTTATACAAAAGGTCAAACATAACAGACCTTATTGAAGGATTAGACTTCTTGACTTCTAGACTTCTTCCCCTCAAGACCAAAGGAGGGAATGGAAAGTATAAATATATCATTTTTTTTTTACAGAAAGAGAATAGGGGCGGCTAGGTGGCATAGTGGATAAAGCACTGGCCTTGGAGTCAGGAGTACCTGGGTTCAAATCCGGTCTCAGACACTTAATAATTACCTAGCTGTGTGGCCTTGGGCAAGCCACTTAACCCCATTTGCCTTGCCAAAAACCTAAAAAGAAAGAAGGAAAGAAGAAGGAAAGAAGGAAAGAAGAAGGAAAGAAGAAGGAAAGAAGAAGGAAAGAAGGAAAGAAAGAAAATAGGAGGAGTTAGGTGATGCAGTCAGGAAAACCTGAGTTCAAATCCTGCCTGAGACAGTGAATAATTGCTTAACCTTGGGGAAATCACTTAACCCCACTGCCTTGCCCCCCCCCCCAAAAAAAGAGAGAATACATTTCTGTAGAAAGAGGGTAATCCCAAGGATAAAGCTTGTTGCTCACCTCCTGACAAAGGAAATATATTCAAGGTACAGTTCTTATTTCTATCTCTATTGTTTATGATAGCAAGTTAGTATTAGGCAGTGCTTTAGGATTAGGAAAGCACTTTACGAAATGCTACTATGATTCCCATTTTGCAGATTAAAAAAAACTGAGGCAGACAGGATCATACTACTATTAAGTGTCTCAGGCTCAAAGGGAAGGTAGATGACGCAGTAGATAGAGCACTGGTCTTGGATTCAGGGGGACAGGAGTTCGAATGCTGCTTCAGATGCTTGCTACTTGCTAGCTGTGTGACCTTGAGCAAGTCACTTAACCCTGACTGCCCTGCATTCACGTCCTGATTCATATCTGACCACTGGACTCAGAAGGCTCTAGAGGAGAAAGTAAGGCTGGTAACTTAGCACAACAACCCCTCAGTCAAATTCAATCCACATGCTTGTCAAAGCATCACCTCCCTGATTTTCTCAGAAAATTAGGGACAAACATTGCCTGAGGCTCAATATTTTCTCAGGTCTTTCTGATTCCAAGTCCAGTGCTCTAACCACTGTACCATCTAACTGCTAATATCTGTACTGACTGTAGAATAAGAAGTTACCAAGAATACAGAAACTGGAAGACAGGATGAATATTCTGAGGGCAAGGTAGTTAAAGATGAAATTTGTTGAGGGGAACTGAGGACTAGAAACTATGAGGAAAGCTTTAGTTTTAAAGCACAAAAAAGATGGGAGCTACCTAAATGTCAATCCTCAAACTATCACAAGCAATAGTTGAAAAAAAAAGACTTTAATAGGTCTACAAAAGTATAAGCAAAAATATCTTGAATAACTAAATACTAAAATCTGCTCTTCCTCTTTACAAATCCTCCTCCAAATTCTTACTCCTCCCACTTCAACTCCTAATTTCAATCCCTTAAAGTACTGAAAACTACCTAGCTCAAGTTAACAAGGGCAGGGCAATCTGATATAGAAAAATTAAATATTTTATAAGTCAGTTAGTCAATAAGCATTTACCATGCACCTACTTACTATGTACCAGGCATTATACCAAGAAAGTCACAAGTCAATCCCTGCCCTCTAGGAGCTCACAGTCTAATGGGGGAGAAACCACATAAAAAGAACCAGGTAAATGATTATCCAGTATAGGAAGAGGTTACCCAGCATGGGGGCATGATGGAGTCCTACAGCCAGAATGATCTAAGAAAGTATGACTTTCAGAGTTAATTTCATCTTGCAAAATGATGAAATTTTAAAAATGAAGAATTCATGGAAAGCAACTGAGTAAGAAATGATTAAATATGTCCCCTCCTTAAACAGTGAAGAATCAAGGAGAGCTCCCAGATGGCTCTCTACCACATTCTCTTCCCAGAGGTAAGAAAGGCCTGTGGGGCAGCAGGTGCTGAGGTAGTTTACGTTTACAGGTTGATATCATCCTGCAGAAAGATGAGTTTCTAGAGATGATGAAGTCTAGGAAAATAGCCAGGAGGGAAATGATGAGAAGAATTGCATGGCTGTCATGCTTAGAGAGTAAAAAATCTGGGATAAGTTCTCCAATGTCTATCCTCCATTCTTTTCGATCAGAGTAAGGAAGGATACTTTGGGGCAACTTTGTACAAACAATTATATAAGAGAATAAATAGGAAATAATCAATTGAGGGAAGACACTAGAATTAAGTAAGACTGGGAAAAACTTCCTGTGGAAGGTGAGGTTTTTCCCAAAGACAATGAGAGGAGAATATTCCAGGTCTCAGAGACAGCCAGTGAATTTTCCAGGGGTTGAAAGATGGAGTGTTTTGTTTGAAAATCAAGAAGCTAATATCAGTGGAATGCAGAATATGTAGTATAGTAAGGTGAAAAAAAAATGAGAACTCAGGGGGGAGGGGGGAGGTTTTGAAGGAGTGAACACAAGAGTTTGAGTTAAGAAACTCTGATTAGGAAAAGTTTCAGTAATGAAACACTATATAAGGAGAAATGGCTCTGGTGTCCAGAAAGAGAGAAATCAATATAGAAAACTTCTAGGTCTAATTCAGAAAAATATTGAGAATTTAAATGGCTACAAGAACAATTCTAACTATAAAAGTAGAGTCCAAAAATAGAGGATTTTACTTTTTCAGTGACTTAGGGGGAAATGAAACAGCTCTAATGATGAAGAATAAGTAGAATTATAGGTAAACTAAGCAATAGAAAGGGGGAAAAAACATTAGAAGTGTACTTACAAAGTAAAAATATATTTTCTTTGTTTTTGTTTTTTTTTTTAGCAAGGCAATGGGGTTAAGTGACTTGCCCAAGGGCACATTGCTAGATATATTATGTGTCTGAGGATGAATTTGACCTCAGGTCCTCCTGACTTCAGGGCTGGTGCTCTACCCACCATGCCACCTAGCTGCCCCTATAAATATACTTTGAAATCAATCTGACTCTCCCTTTAACTAGTTCTGTGACTTAGGCTCTTTGGGTCTTAATTTCTTCAGATGTAAAATTAAACAGCTGAACTACAGGATATTCTAGTGGCCTGAGTGTTGGACTTGGGAGTTTTAAAGATTTAAGTTTTAGTCCTAAATAAAAAACTTAATAATTTTGTAATTCTAAAACTCACTTATGGTAGCTCAGGTTCCTTATCTATGAAGTGAAAAGATAAAGTCTGATGGCCTCACTAACAACCATTTTAAGCTCTAAAATCTATTACACCAGGAGAGTGTGCTATTATCATGACCACTCCTATTCAGCCTCCTTTGCTCTATCTTCCTCCTAAGTCATGCCAAATCACCATAGGCATCCCACAGGGTTCTATCCTTAATCCTTTTCTCCATGTATACTAATTCGATTGATGATCAGCTCCAATGATATTAACGATCATTTCTATGCAAATGACTTTCAAATTTATTTATCCGTCCCTAACTTCTCTGTTAAACCTTGTGTCTAGCTGTTGCAACTGTATTTTAGATATCTCAAACTGGATGTTAAGTAGAAATCTTTAAACTCAAAAGGTCCAAAACCAAACCTTTCTTCCTCAAACCCTCCTTCTTCCAAATTTTCCTGTTACTGTCAAAAAGATTCTGAAGACCAGGGGAAGCTAGGTGGCATAGTGGATAAAGCACCGGCCTTGGAGTCAGGAGTACCTGGGTTCAAATCCAGGCTCAGACACTTAATAATTACCTAGCTGTGTGGCCTTGGGCAAGCCACTTAACCCCATTTGCCTTGCAAAAAAAAAAATTGATTGTGCAGCTTGGGAAACATTGGCACAGGATCGCCCAGCATACCCTACCCTCAACAGAGAGGGAGAATTGAAGCTGCTTAAAGGAAACCTGACATATAAGTTTAGAGTACCCACCCCAGGTGTTCACATGGCCTATTTGTGCCCAACCTGTGATAGAGCATTCTGAGCTCATATTGATCTAATCAGCCAACATCAGACACACTGTAATTTGTTTCAAACATAGTGATGCCATTTTGGTATTCCTCGATAATGAAGGACAAGAACCACCAACCAAACATTACTGTCAAGAATAGCACTATCCGGGGTGGCTAGGTGGCACAGTGAATAAAGCACTGGCCCTGGAGTCAGGAGTACCTGAATTCAAATCTAGCCTCAGACACTTAATAATTACCTAGCTGTGTGGCCTTGGGCAAGCCATTTAACCCCTGTTGCCTTTCAAAAAACTAAAAAAAAACAAAAAAAAAAAGAATAGCACTATCTGACTTGTGGGGAGGGTGGAGTCAAGATGGCAGCATGAAGACAGGAATTCCCAGAAATTCATTCCCCCAAAAACTCCAAAAGTCATCAAATTATGACTAGCCAAAATTTATAGAGGAATAGAACCTACAGAAAGACTGGGGGATACAACTTCCCAGTCCAAGACAACTTAGAAGTTCTGCGAGAAAGGTCTGTTTCACTAGGTCTAGGGTTGGAAAAAGCCATAGCCACAGAGCAGTACAGTCCATGGATCACCAGGAACAGCTTGAAGGGGTGGTGAGAAAACTTCCTCACCAGAATGAGTGCAGAGCAAGCACCCACCTCAGAGCAGCCCTGTGGTGAAAACCAGCAGTGGGAATCATGGAAGCCAGCCTGTACCTCCACAACAAAACCCACAGATGGGTAAGGGAATCAGGGGAGACTGTAGAGGACAGGGCTGTGTTGTTTGCCCACACTCAGATCCAGGTTGCAGTTTGGGCTTCCGTAATACAATAACAGAGCATGGACTTTCCTCACAGCTCCAGGGCAGAGGGGTGGGCTTGTGGTCATCCACATATCAAAGCACAGACCTTGAAGGAATTAAGGTCCCTGTGGGTTGTCCCAAAAAAACTCCAAAGCCTTGGAAGTACCATAAATCAGTCATAGACTGAGGACATGAGCAAACAAAAGAAAAAGAAAAAAAATCTGACCATAGAAAATTACTCTGATCCCATGAAAGATTCAGAAGATGACAAAATCGAAACTTCTGTATCCAAAACCTCCAAGAGAAATAGAAAATGGGCTCAGGTTATGGATGCACACAAAAAAATACTTTGAAAAGGAATTAAGGGAGGTGGAGGAAAAATTGGAAGGAGAAATGAAAGCAATGCAGAAAAAATAAAGAAAACCAAATCAAAAAGCTTGGTGAAAGAAATACAAAAAAGTACTTTAGAAAATAAAATGTTAAAAACCAGTTTAGGTGAAATGGACAAAGCAACAGAAAAGGCAAATGAGGAGAAGAATGCCTTAAAAAGCAGAATTGGCCAGCTGGAAAAGGAGATAAAAAGGCTCTCTGAAGAAAGTAACTTCTTGGGGTGGCTAGGTGGCGCAGTGAATAGAGCACCGGCCCTAGAGTCAGGAGTACCTGAGTTCAAATCCCACCTCAGACACTTAATAATTAGCTAGTTGTGTGGCCTTGGGCAAGCCACTTAACCCCACTACCTTGCAAAAAAAAAAATGCAAAAAAAAAAAGAAAAGAAAATAACTTCTTCAAATGCAGAATGGAGCTAGAGGAAGCTAATGACTTTCTGAGAACTCAGGAAGAAATAAAACTATACCAAAAGAAACAAAAATTAGAAGAAAATGTGAAATATTTCATTGGAAAAACAACCGACCTCAAAAACAGATCCAAGGGCAGCTAGGTGGCATGGTGGATAAAGCACCGGCCCTGGAGTCAGGAGTACCTGGGTTCAAATCCGGTCTCAGACACTTAATAATTACCTAGCTGTGTGGTCTTGGGCAAGCCACTTAACTCCATTTGCCTTACCAAAAAACCTAAAAAAAAAAAAAAAAATTGAGCTACCTGAAAATCACAACCAGGAAAAGAGCCTAGACTTCATTTTTCAAGAAATAATACAGGAAAAACTGCCCTGAGATCCTAGAAGCAAAGGGTAAAATAGAAATTGAGGGAATTCACTGATCACGTCTGAAAGAGATCCCAAAAGAAAAATTTCCAGGAATATTATAGCCAAATTCCAAAACTCCCAAGTCAAAGAGAAAATACCAAAAGCTGCAATTCAACTACCATGGCTCTATAGTCAGGATTATACAGAATCTGGCAGCATCTACGTTAAAGGCTTGTAGGGCTTGGAATATGATATTCTGGAAGGCAAAAGGATCTTGTTCTACAACCAAGAATCAACTACTCAGCAAAACAGAACATCCTCTTTCAGGGAAAAGAAGGACTTTCAATGAAACAGGGGACTTTCAGACTTTCCTATTGAAACAACCAGAGCTGAACAAAAGTCTATCTTCAAGTACAGGACTCAGGGGAACCACAGAGGGGGTAGTCAAGAAGGATTAATTAGGAGGAATTTAATGACATTGAATTGCTTGTATTCCTGCATGGGAAGAGGATACTGATAGCTTATATAAACTTTCTCATTCAAAAGAGCAGTTAGAAGGAGCATATATAGACAAGGCACAGGAAGGAGCTGAATATAATGACATAATATGGTAAAATGTTGGAGTCAATGCATGAGCCTTCATTCTCATCAGAAATGGCTCAGAGAGGTAATAACATACACACTTTTAATAGGGTGAGGAAATCTACCTTACCCTAGAGAAAAATGAGAATAAAGGCATGGGATAAGGGGGAATGGGGGGAAGGAAAGGGGGGGAATAGGTGATAGAAAAGAGAAAGGATCGTGGGAGAGGGTACTCAGATACAACACACTTCTGAACAGGGACAGCGTGAAAGGAGAGAGGGAGGGAGGAAGGGAGAATAGAATAAATGAGAGTGGAAAGGAATAGAGTCGAGGGAAATACAGCGAGTAAAAGCAACTGTGGTAAAAATACTGAAGCAACTTCTTTGATGGACTTATGATAAAGAAGGCAACTAATCCCAGAGGCAGAGACATTGGAATTTGAACTCAGACTAAAGTACATTTTTTTTCCTCTCTCACTATTCTTATGGTTAATCTCATAAGATTATCGTAATAATATAAAATAACTAAAAAAAAAAGAATAGCACTATCCTTTTAGGCAACCAAGCAACCTAGGTGTCATCCTCCACTCCTCACTATCTCATCAATATTTAACTGATAAAACCCATCACCTTACCTTTGTAACATCATTTGAATATAGTTCTTTCTCTTCTATGCTACTGCCATTCTGGCACACTCATCTCCTCATTAATTGGTCCCATTTGCCAAAAAATTTCCCTATCAAAATGATTTGCCTAAAGTGAAAGTCCAACTATCACCTCCAACTATGTCACTCAAAAATACTCTAATGATTCATTATCACCCAAGAAGATTAAATATAAAAATCTTCTCTTAACCCTTCATAAACTTAAATCTACACAAACATCCCTAACTTTGCAGTCTTTTTAACCTTACACCACTCTTTGCTTTCCTCAATGAGGATACTTCATTTCCCTCAGGTATTTTTCTGACTTTTCCTCATTCTTGGAACACTCTCCCTCCACCTTCTGGCTGAGCTGGCTTCCCTTAAGTACCAATTAATGTCCCATCTATTATAGGAAGCCTTTCCCAATCCCTCTTAATTTTAGTGACTTCTCTCTATTGATTTATTTTCTATTTATCCTGCACATCAATGGTTTATTCATAGTTATTTACATATCTCCCCCATTCGACAGTGAGCTCCCCAAAGTAAGGACTACCTTTTGCCTTTCTTTTTTTTAAATCCCCAGAGTTACCTTAGCTACTGATACATGCAGGAGCTTAATAAATGTTTACTAAGTGACTGGTATCAAAATGGGGCTTTGTATATTTAAACAATTATGTTTGCTAGACAATCAAGGATGCTACATCAAGGCAAAGGTCATGATCCTAATGGTTTCATCCAGAGGAGATAGATGTATCTCCTTGTTTCTCTTAGGTAATTTTCTATTACAGCCATCTAACTAAGGAAAAGGAGTCTTCTATTTTGGCTATGCTACAAGAAAGCATTTTCTAATAATCTGGTTTTTTAGTCATTGTTAAAGGTAATCACTAAGAACAATAACCATAATAATCTCATGTTCAATGTCCTAAAAGAAAACTACAAAATTAAGATAGTTGAAGCTTTTCTATGAAAAATTTTCCACAAAGGTTTCTCTTTACCAAAGTGTAAACTATGATCATTAGGTGAGTTTATGAAGGTAAGGAAATGTATGTTTTTAAAACCACATTAATTAATGATAATAAAAGCATTTATTCAATTTCATTTTATCTTTAAAGAGAGTGAGATAAGGTCCCATGATATGCCATGAAATTTGGAAAACATGAAAGATAAAGTTTTAATATTCTATTTCTCTCACAGAGAAGCAGAATAGCATTGTAGATAGAAAGATGGACTCAGAGTGAGGAAAGCCCTGGGCTCAAATCCTCACTTCTGAGATGTATTGGTCCTCCTGGTAGACAAGTCACTTAATCTCTCAGTGCTATAGGCAACTCGAAGAAATAGTAGCAAATGTTCCTCGTGTAGGAGTTCACTAAAGCAATGAATTCAAATCACAGTTCTATTAGATAAAGCACTACTAGATGGCAATGATTTTTTCAAACAAAACAGCAATTTCCAAAATCATCTACTAAATTACAAAGGAGTTTTGATCTGTCATACAATGTATTAGTGAAGGAAGCACTCATGCAAATCTGTATTACCTATATCACAAGGTCATTGCAAAGAGAGCACTGTATAAAACAAAATGTTATACATATATGTAAAAGCTTTCATTAACTGTACTATATTAGCTATTTAATCTGGCAGAAGAATATAGAAACTTTGAAAAGAAAGGAAATGAAATTACTTGCATCATTTAAACTGGAGAAATAAACAAGTGAACCTCATTTATTCATAGATAAAATGAAGCACTTCAATTTTTCAGAACATAATTTTTTAAACGTTACAGTAAAAGCCACCATCTGTTTGTCTTGAAGTTTATCTGCTCATAAGGTCACAGTAGGATAAATATAGCTCATTGTATTTCTGAGCGTGAAGCCCATCATCCCACATTAAGAGTCACCCATAGTTGGGGTGGAGCCAGGATAGTGGCATGAAGGCAGCATTTCCCAGAAACTCCATCCCCCCCAAAACTCCAAAAGCCAACCAATTATGACTCTAGTCAAAATTTAGAGGGGCAGAACCCACAGAAAGATTGAGTGATACATTTTCCCAGTCCAAGATAACTTAGAAGTTCTCCGGAAAAGGTGCGTTTCACTAGGACTGGGGGTTGGAAAAAAGCTGCAGCCACAGCGCAGAGCAACCCAACCCAGCCCAGGGATCACCAGCAACACCTTGAAGGGGGGGTGGGGGTGGCCATGAGAGAACTCTGCTACACCAAAATGAGTATGTAGTAAGAACACCAGATGCAGAACCTGTAGTGAGAAGCAAAGGAAACCAGCCTGCACTTCCAGAACACAGCCCACAGACCATAAGTGGTCAGGGGATACTGCAGAAATCTCTTTGCTCTCCCTGGGGCAGAACTCTGCTGTTTGCCCACACTCAGATCCAGGTTGCAGTTTGACCTTTCATACTAAGATAGCAGGGACCTTCCTCACATCTCCAGGGCATAGGGGAGTGCCTGTGGTCATCTACATATCAAAGCACAGGGAAGAGAGCACATGCCCTTGAAGGAATAAAGGTCCCAGTGAGGTATACTAAAAAAAAAAAAAACCTCAAAGTGGGTGTCCCAATATACTCAAAAGCTCAGGATGTACCCCAAAACCAGGCACGGGCTGGAGAAATGAGTAAATAGAAAAATGAGGAACACCATTGAGAAATTCTTTGTCTATGATCCCAAGAAGGATCAAAATACTCAATCTGAAGATGAGGAAGTACAAGCTCCTGCATCTAAAGATTCCATGAAAGTTTGGGCTCAGGCTACAATAGAGCTCAAAAAAGAATTTGAAAATCAAGTAAGGGGGCAGCTAGGTGGCGTAGTGGATAAAGCACCGGCCTTGGAGTCAGGAGTACCTTTAATAATTACCTAGCTGTGTGGTCTTGGGCAAGCCACTTAACCACATTTGCCTTGCAAAAAAAAAAAAAAAGAAAAAGAAAAAGAATGAAAAAAGAAAAAGAAAAAGAAAAGAAAATCAAGTAAGGGGTAATAGAAGAAAAATTAGGAAAAGAAATGAGAGAGATGCAGGAAAAACATGAAAAAGAAGTCAGCAATCTTAGTCAAGGAGATCCAAAAAAATGCTTAAGAAATAACATGTTAAAAACCAGCATAGGTCAAATGGATAAAACAGTTCAAAAATTTATTGAGAAAAAAGAACACTTTAAAAGGCAGACTTGGCCAGATGGAAAAGGAGATAAGAAAGCTCTCTGAGGAAAACAAATCCTTCAGATCTAGAATGGAGCTAACAAAAGAATTAAAAATTAGAAGAAAATGTGAAACATCTCATGGAAAAAACAAATGATCTGGAAAACAGATTCAGGAAAGATAACTTAAAAATTATTGGGATACCTGAAAGTCATGATCAGGAAAAGAGTCTTGACCTCATTTTTAAAGAAATCCTAGAGGAAAATTGCCCTGATATCCTAGAAGAAGAGGGCAAAATAGAAACTGAGAGAATCCAATGATATCCCCCAGAAAGAGATCCACAAAAAACAACCCCCAGAAATATTATAGCCAAGTTCCAGAACTCCCAAGTCAAAGAGGAAAATATTACATGCAGCCAGAAGGACACAATTCAAATAACATGGAGCTGCAGTCAGGATCACACAGGATTTAGCAGCAACTACATTAAGGGCTCATAGGCCTTGGAATATAATATTCCAGAAGGCAAAAGAGCTTGGAATGCAACCAAGAATCAACTACCCAGGAAAACTGAACATCTTCTTCCAGGGACAAAGATGGACATTCACTGAAATAGGGGAATTTCAAATGTTCCTGTTGAAACAACCAGAGCTGAACAGAAAGTTTGACCTTCAAATATAGGATTCAGGTGAAGCATAGAGAACGGAGAAGGGTAAGATATGAGAGACTTAATGATGATGAACTGCATGTATTCCTGCATAGAAAAATGATACTGATAATACTCACATGAAACTCCTCATTTAATAGAGGCAGAAGGAGCTTTTATAGATGTAGCACAGGAGAGAGCTGAATTTAAAGATATAATATATTGTAGAAATGGAGTCAATGGAAAAAAAAGGGAAATGTGCTGGGAGTAAGAGAAAAGAGAGGTGGAATAGGCCAAGATATTTCGTATAAAAGATAATAGTTTTTTTTTACAACGAGCTTTTGCAATGATATGCAAGGGGGGAAGGCGAGAGCAAATAAGGGAATCTTCACTCTCATCAGAAATGGCTCAGTGAAGAAACAACATACATACTCAATAGGGTAATTCCAGAGTAAAAAGGAGAGAAGAGGGAAAGGGGGGAGATGTGGGTGATAGAGGGGAGGGTAGATCATAGGAGAAAATAGTCAGACATAACACATTTTCTTTTTTTACTTCTTGCAAGGGGCTGGGATTGGGTGGCCTGTTCAAGACCACAGGACCGAGTGGTTGCAGGGTCTCAGGGGTGGTATGTGGGCTCAGAGCCGGTGATCAGTCTGCTGCACTACTTAGCTACCCTATAGCACATTTTAGAATAGGGACAGAGTGAAAAGAGAGAGAAAATATAATATATGGTAGTGGGGAGGAATGGATAAAGGGAATTACAATCATCAACTGCAATAGTATAAAAATATGGAAGTAACTTTTATGATGGACTCATCATAAAGAATGCAATCTACCCAAAACAGAGCTGATGGTATCAGAACACAGACTGAAACACATTTTTTTTCTGTTTCATTCACTTTATTTCTCATGAGGGTCTATTTTTTGGGGGGGAGGAGGTATTATGTGCACTCTTTTTTTTTTTAAGGTTTTTTACAAGGCAAATGGGGTTACGTGACTTGCCCAAGGCCATACAGATAGGTAATTATTAAGTGTCTGAGGCCGGATTTGAACCCAGGTACTACTGACTCCAGGGTCAGTGCTTTAGCCATTCCACCACCTAGCCACCCCTATGGTTACTCTTAAACAAGAATATTTTAGTAATGTATAAAAAAAAAATCACTTATACAAAAATATCTATAGCAGCTCTGTTTGTGGAGGCGAAGAATTGGAAATTAATGTAAATGTACTTCAATTGGGGAATGGCTTATCAAAAAGTGCTATATATATGTGATGGAACACTCTTGTTCTAATAGAAGCCAAGAGGGATGGGAATTCAGGGAAGCCCAGAAAGATTTACATGGACTGATGCTGAGCGAGATGAGCAGAACTAGAGGAACATTGTGCACCCTAGCAACAACATGGGGGTGATGACCAACCTTGATGGACTTACTGATTCCATTAGTGCAACAATCAGGCATAATACTTTTTCTTCCTTAAGGATATGATCTCTCTCTCATCGCATTCAATTTAGATCAATGTATAACATGGAAACAATATAAAGACTAACAGACTATCTTCTGTGGGGGCAGTGAGGGGAGGGAAGTAAGATTATGGGAAACATAAAAAATTCAAAACTGAATTAAATTAATTTTTTTAAAAATTACAATAAAGTTCACATAAAAATCAAGTAGTGATTGTGGTGCACTATATTATTTTAAATGTTAAATTTCATTAAAAAATAAAATTTAAAACAGTTATCATAAAGTCTTTACTAATATATCAGTTACACAGTTACACATTTAAAAGATACATCTGCTTGTTCTAACAGCAATTTAAAATATTGATGACATGAGACATGCAATAATTTTAATCATTTAGCTATAATGGTTTCTTCAAAACTTCTTAAATGATTAAAATTTTTAGAATATATTGTCAGTTGTCAAAAAGGCAACCATTTAATATATTCTTTAACCATTTGTCTATTTTTGTCATAAAAGTAAAAACAAATAGATTAAGAACTTTCTCTATTTTATAATAACAGATTCCATTAATATATTACAAAATTTACTAATGATTAAAATATGAAACATGCATCATAAGTAGTTACAGAAAGAGAGCCAAAATGCTTATACAAGTTAATGGAGGGAAACACAAAGAAAGATGAAATACATTTTTTAGAAGACTACAGTCCTTGGGGGCAGATAGGTGATACAGTGGATAGAGCACTGGTCCTGGAGTCAGGAGGACCTGAATTCAAATCCAGCCTAAGACACTTAATAATTGCCTAGCTGTGTGACCTTGGATAAGTCATTTAACCCCAATGCCTTAATAAATAAACTTTTAAAAAAAAGAATACAGTCCTAAAAATCTCAGGACTTCTGGAAGTTACTAATCCTACTGTCATAAATTCATGAACCTCATAAACTGTTTACCCAAGTAATCTTTAAAAAGTAACTTAAAACTCTTTAGTTGTTTTATATATAATCAGAGTTGGGCCAAATAGTCTTTAAGTTGGGCCAAATTACTTTATTCAAACTTTCTTTTCATTACGTACCCAGTAAAAGATGCCAGGTTGCGTCCAATACACAATGAAGTCACTTTTCAGTAGAGAATCCTTGTCATTACTTCTCTAGATTCACATTTTCATTACTCTATAGTTACATTTTATAAACTTTTTTTAAAAAAATAATATTCATGCTTTATCTAAAAAAAAAACTAATCATTGTTGCTATATCTTAGAACCTTTTAAAAAAGATTCCTATAAACTGATACTGGTTTAAACATACCTGGTTCATTATAACCTTCTCTTAAATACTGAATAAGACAAAAAATAAACCGTGGAAGAACAAATTCAGACATCATCAGTAAGTCTTTTGGGACACAAGGAATATTTGAACTTGATTTAATTTGATGTCTTTTGCAAAACCTGTAGGAAGAAAAAAAGAAAAAGCAATCAGTAGTCAGTTCCAATTTTCCAAGTATACAACATTTCTATTAACACCATTTAGAAGTAAGTTTCTGGAGAATATAAAAACAGGGCAGAAAAAATACCCTTGTGATTTTTTTACAGTAACTAAGATTTAAAAATATACTGTTTCCACTAGTTCTTTTAAGCAAAAATGTCTCAGGGAATTTTTTTCAAACCTATATGGTTTTAACATTCCTACAATATTACTAATAGTAAAATGTATTCAATTTTTATGATTAAACATATTCCTATAAATAATACTTACACACACACACACACACACACACACACACACACACACACACACGGAGTTCCATACCTTCCCCCACCCCCCACAAAAAACACTTAAGACTTCTGAGTTACTCTATATGCACTAAGCTGTCATAACTAAGCTTTCAGTTATTCCAGTGGTAAATGTTTTCAGCCTAACATACTTACAACTGAGTAAGTCACTTAACCCTAATTGTCACAGTTTCCTCATTGGTAAAATGACTTGAGAAAGAAAGGGTAAACTATTCCATATCTCTGCCAAAAAAGTTCCAATGTGGGACTAGGCGGCACGGGGGGGGGGGGGGGGGGGGGGCAGCTAGGTGGCACAGTGAAGTCTGGAGGACCTGAATTCAAATCCAGTCTCAGGCACTTAATAATTACCTAGCCGTGTGATCTTGCCTTGCAAAAACCAAAAACCAAAAACAAAAAAAAAAAAAAAAAAAATTCCAATGGGGTCACAAAGAATCAGACAAGATAGAAAAATGACTTGGAAAACAATAAATATTTTCTTACTGCAATAACAATATCCTCAATTATCCCTCCACCCTTAATCCCATCAGAATCAGGAATACACATAGCAACAGGTCTCTATAACTCTTTCAAATTATTTTGGTTTGAAACTAATTTCCAAGTTTAATTGCAAGATCCAGGCCACTCACACCCAGAAGAAAATAGTAGTACTAGCATTTTTACTATTTCAGTTTGGTCTACCCATAAACACTAAATCTTCCTCCAAATATTTTTTTCCTTTCACAGGATCAACAAGTTAGAGCTAGAAGAGATGTCAGATTTCATCTAGTTCCCCTTCAGTTTACAAATGAAGAAACTGCATTTTACTTTTCTTCCTTCTCCCATTTTACATATGAGGAAATTGAAGTCCTATGTGCCCCAAAAATCAAAGAAGGAAAGTTGTCTACAATTAACAGCTTGTCATTAAATTGAACTTTAGCAATATGTACTTCTGTGATGTTAAGATCATTCACCCTAGACATTATTAGAATCCAATTCCCTTATTTTAATAAAGTTACTAAGGTTCAGAGTAGTTAATCTAGTCAGGCTTACACAGCCAATAAATGTCTGAGGCAGAATTCAAAATAATAGTAATAGATAGTAATAGACGGTAATGATAAAATGCCTTAGAGAGCATAAGAGTCTTGACATCATTTTCAAAGAACTAGAAAATTGCCCTGATATTCTAGAAGCAGAGGGCAAAATAGAAATGGAGAGAATCCACCGATCCCCCCCCCCAAAAAGAGATCCCAAAAAACCAAGCCCTAGGAATATTATAGCCAAGTTCCAGAACTCCCAAGTCAAAGAGAAAACATTACAAGCAGCCAGAAGGACACAATTCAAATATCGTGGAGCTGCAGTCAGGATCACACAGGACTTAGCAGCAACTACATTAAAAGCTCGTAGGGCTTGGAATATAATATACCGGAAGGCAAAAGAGCTTAGAATGCAGCCAAGAATGAACTATCCAGCAAGGCTGAATGTCCTCTTCCAGGGAAAAAGATGGACTTTCAATGAAACAGGGGAATTTCAAATGTTCCTGTTGGAATGGCCAGAGCTGAACAGAAGGTTTGATCTTCAGATACAGGACTCAGGTGAAGCACAGAGATTGGAGGAGAAGGGGAAAATATGAGGGACTTTATGATGATGAACTGCATGTATTCCTGTATAGAAAAATGACACTGATAATACTCATATGAACCTTCTCAGTTAATAGAGCAGGTAGAGGGAGCTTTTATAGTTGAAGCACAGGAGAAAGCTGAATTTGAAGATAAAATATGGTGTAAAAATGGAGTCAATAGAAAAAAGGGAAATGTAATGGGAGAAAGAAAAAGGAGAGAAGGGAATAGGCCAAGATATTTCATATAATAAGATTTTTCTTTATTACAATGAGCTATGGCAATGATATGGAAGGGGGGAAGGCAAGGGGGAAGAGGGAATCTTTGCTCTTATCAGAGGTGGCTAGGAGAGGAAACAGCATATATACTCAATGGGGTGTAGACATCTGGAGTAAGAAGGAGAGAGAGGGGACGGGGCAAGGTGGGTGCTGTGAGTGATGGAGGAGAGGATGGACCATGGGGGGAGAGTGGTCAGATATAACACATTTTCTTTTTTACTTCTTGCAAGGGGTTGGGATTGGATGGCCTGTCCAGGACCATAAGGCCAGGTGGATGCTGGGCCTAAGGGGTGGTAGGGGGGGCTCGGGGCCTCTTGGCCCCAGAGCCAGGGATCTGTCTGCTGCACTACTCAGATACCCTACAGCACAGTCAGAGTAAAAGGAGAGAGAAAATATAGTACATGGTAGTGGAGAAATACGAAAGGAGGGAGTTGCGATCAGCAATGGCAATGTTGGAAAAATATGGAAGTAACTTTTGCAATGGACTTACCATAAAGAATGTGATCCACCCATGACAGAGTTGTTGGTGTTGGAACACAGACTGAAGCACATTTTTTTATTATTATTATTATGGGGAGGGGGGGGGTTGAGGGAAAATGGGGCTGGGTGGCCTGCCTGGAGACGCATAGCAGGGTGATCACTGGTTGTCTGAGGCCGGATTTGGACCCAGGTGCTCCTGGATCAAGGGCCAATGCTCTGTCCGCCACCCAGCCACCCCTACTATTATTACCATTTTATTTTATTTTGGGTCTTTTTTTCTTTTTTTTTTTTATTTTTGCAGGGCAGTGGGGTTCGGGTGGCTTGCATGTCACACGGCTGGGTGATTGTTGGGTCTACGGGGCTGGATGTGGGCTCAGGTGTACGTGGCTCCAGGACTGGTGCTCCATCTGTTGCACCACCTGGCCATACCTACAATTATTACTATAATTTTTTTAATTTTAATTTTTTTTCTCTCCTCTTTATGGCTCAAGCAAGTCTACATTTATGGGGGGAGGGGGTATTTCGTTTACTCTTAAACAAGAATATTTTATTAATGTAAAAAAAAAAATCTGTACGAAATGATAATATTAAAAAAAAAGTTTCTCCAAAAAAAAAAAATCACACCTTAATCCAATCCTAGTATTAACCACAGACATAATTTAAAATGCTTCTGACTTACTCTGAATTCTCACCCTAGTACTGGTCTGCTCCCAGTCTGATTAAATTTCAGGATAGTTTAGTGTCAAAATTCTTTGCAACTTTTCAAAAGTATGATGCTACACAGGCAGATAAATGTAAGTATGCATAAAGTGCTAAGTTTGAATTCTATCTTATTTGGATCCAGATTCTAACTGCGTTACCTTGGGGCAAGTCAGCTAGATCCTTTGTCTCAATTTCTACAATTGTAAAAAAAAAAAAAAAAAAAAAAAAAAAGAGTATGGTAACTTCATTTGGCTGCAGTAAGCATCAAATGAAAGCACTGAATAAATGCTAGCTACTATTATTCAACTACTTCCACTCATTAAATTTTAAGAGAGACTTAACCCCATTTGCCTTGCAAAAAAAAAAAAAAACCTTAAATTTTAAGAGAGAACTTTAAAAGAATGACCAGTGTTTGCCTTTTTAGCTTTCCATCTGTCAAAAATTTCAAAAGGCTCTTTCTTACTCCCCTGGTCTTCTCTCCACAACAGCTAAGGTAGAAAGAGATAACAGGTATTTTATATTCCAGAATGCCAGTGTTCTTATCCCAGTTAGAATGCAGTTAACTAACATCCCACACTCTAAATTATCTATTTCCTTCCAAAAGGTATTTCAAGCTATATGTTAACTATGTATTAAGAAAAATTTACATTTAATTTGCCTCACAGCAAATAGTACAACTCCCGGGAAACCTTTAAAAATTAGGCAGTGATAAACACTGCTTTTTAAGAGTTTGCATATTTAGAGCACCAAAAATTACATTTTTCAAAAGAAATTTTCACAAGATTTTTAAACCAAAGATGTGAGGTTTTATCACTTGGGCCTAAATGAAAAAGAAAGAAAGAAAGAAAGAAAGAAAGAAAGAAAGAAAGAAAGAAAGAAAGAAAGAAAGAAAGAAAAGTTCAAGTATTAGAAATCTGGGTATTTCCTCACAGTTTGGAGTTTTTAAAAATGTAATTCTGACTTGATATTCAAAGTAAAAAGTATCAATTCATTTGGAAGAACAAAAGATCTAGAATACCAAGGAACTGAAGAAAAAAAGTGAAGGAAAATGGTCAATTAGAACTGGATCTCAAACAAAGTGGTAATCATCAAAATGGTCTGGTACTGGCTGAGACAGTATGGTAGATAAATGGCACAGACTGGGCACACAATATACATTAGATAATATAGTGTTTAAAAGATCCTAGCTATTGAGAGAACTCACAATCTGACAAAAAACTACTGGGGAAAATGGAAAGTGGTTTGGCAGAAACTAGGTATAGAGTGGTATATCACAACATTTACCAAGATAAGGTCAAAATAGATATATGAAGTAGATATAAAGGAAGATACCAAAAGCTTATTGGGGTGTATGGAAGAGTTTATCTGTTAGAACTAAGGCAAAGGTAAGAATTTATGACCAAACAAATGATAACTTGTACTAGACAACACAAACTGAATAAATTTTAAAGGATTTGCAGAAACAAAACCAATGCAGTCCAAGAATAGAAGGAAAACCGAAAATGGAGAAAAAAAATTTACACCAAGTTTCTCTGTTAAACATCTCATTTCTCATATACAAAGAGAACTGAGTCTAACTGATAACAATACAAGACATTCTCAATTGATAAATGGTTAAAAGTTTTCAGACAGAAGTCAGTTACCTATTATCATATAAAACATGCTCTTAAATCATTACTGCTTAGAAAAATGCAAATTCACACAACTCTGATGTATCCACCTATTAGATTAGTTAATATGACAAAAAGAAAAAATGATAAGGTTGGATGGGATATGGAAAAATTAGAACAGTAATACACAATTGGTGAAGTTGTGAACTAATCCAACTATTCTAGAAAACAATTCAGAACTCTGTCTAAAGGGTCATAAAATTATGTTTACCCTTTGATCTAGCAATACCACTATGAGGTATGTATCCCAAAAAGATTATTAACAATGTAAAAGGGCCCATTTGCACAAAAAAAGTTTATAACAATTCTTTTTGTAGCATCAAAGTATTGGAAATTGAGGAATAGTAGAAAGTTGTGGTATATGACTATAATGTAATACTATTGTACCATAAGAAATGAGTAGGATAATTTCAGAAAAACCAGTGAAGACTTCTATGAACTGGTACACAGGGAAATAAAAAGAACCAAGAGGATATTGTATACAGTAATAGCAATACTGAATGACTACCAAGTGTGAATTACTTAGATATTCTCAGCAAAACAAAGAGCCAAAACAATTCCTAAGGATTAATGATGAAAAATGCTACCTGCCTCCAGAGAATGAATGTGTGCCAGAGAAAGGACTGGTGGAGTACGAATGCAGATCAAAGCATACTATATTACCCTTGGTTTTTTTTGTGAGGTTTTTTTTGTCTGTGTTTTCTTTCACAACAAACAGATTTTGCATCATTTCACCATTTCAGGAAAGAGGGAAAGAAGGGAAAGAGAAGAAAATTTGGAATTCAAAACATTTTTAAATGAGTGTTAAAATGTTAAAATATTTTTTTAACATTTACATGTATTTACATTTATGTGTAACTGGGAAAAATAAAATATCATTCAAATAAATATTTATTGCAGTTGTCAAAGAATGGGAAATTGAAGACATACACATCAATCAGGGAAGGGCTAAACTAGTTGTAGCATTTGATTGTAATGATATACTATTGTACTATAAGAAATGATGAGCAGGATAATTTCAGAAAAAGGCCTACATGAACTAGAGTGAAGTAAGCAGAACTAGAATAATATTATACAAAGTAAAAACAATACTAAATAATGAACCACTGTGAATAACTTAGCTATTCTCAGCAATACAGTGATCTAAGACAATCCCAAAGGACTAATGATGAAAAACGCAATTTATCTTCTGAGGAAGAACTGATGTAATAACAAAGCATACTATTTTTCACTTTTGGAGGGAGAGGGGATTTGAGTTTCCCTTCATAAAATGACTAATTTGGAAATATGTTTGTTTTACAGGTGTAACTTAGACTGCTTGCTATCTTGGGGAAAAGAGGGAATTTGGAACTCAAAAAATTTAAAAATGAATGTTAAAAATTGTTTTTCCATGTAATTAGAAAAATGTTTTTAAAAATTAAATAAAAAAGTGAAGCCTGAATAAAAGAAAAGATAGGTATGAGGCAACAAAACTTCAGCCCCAGTAGTTTCTGAACACAAAACAGAATGTGTTTAGCTAGTAAAGAAATAACTTCTTCATTAATAGCTGGCCAACAAAAATACAACCAAGTTTAGCTATACAGACAAAACATAAAAAATTTAAGATTTAGTATCATCAAAAAAAAATCAAAAGTCAAATTTTAGATAATAAATAGATCTCTTCCCTGTAGTTAACATGCTCAGGTTTCCAAGGAATTTTTAATGAAGTCCAATTCTCTTGAAAAATTTCAAACATTGCAACCTTTGCAAGATTTTATATTTTTAACACTTCTGACATTATTCTTATAAGGAAAGATTAAGAAGATTCAGATTAGAAGAGTTAAAAAGTAAATTGTGAAAAAAGCAGGGAAAATAAAACTATCACAAGACTAAAGAAAAAAATGAACAAGAAAAATTAGGTTCCGGGAAAAAGAGTACAGAAAGGAGATATAAAAATAATCATTACTATAACCATTAATGGTTCCCTGTCCAATAACAGCTGGGTCCAATTTACCAAGTCTTTCTCTTCTTTAATCTCAAATCATTTCCCTGCTACTCCTATGCTGGAGGTTAGAAGGACACCTTAAGATTCAAGGTCTAACAAGACAGAGATATCAGAGGAAAGAAAAGGACTGTGTATACAACAAATTCAATCCAACTAATATTTATTCTGGTTACTCTGTGCTTTCTTTTGGAGGTTAACAGAAGAGAAAATGGGGGGGGGGGGAAGGAAGAACAATTAAGAGGGCAAAGAGTTCTGTTTTCTTCTCTGAGTTAAGTTATTAAACTATTTGGCTTAACTGAAAAAACTTTAGATAAAATACCCTGCCCTAAGAGTTTAAAATCTAGTAGGATGATTTTTCCACAAATAAATAGATTTGGTATATAGCACTGTATTTGCTCATCTTGATCAAAACACATACAAACATCATTGATGGGCATTGATGAAAATGATGGGGAAATACAAAAACTGCTAAATGAAAAAAAAAAAATGAGAATTCCACCAGGAGGATAGTTCATCCATTTTTAAGAAGGCAGCATTTTTGGATAGAGCAGCTGCCCTGGAATCAGGAGTACCTGAGTTCAAATCTGGCCTCATATACTTAATATTACCTAGCTGTGGTTTGGGCAAGCCACTTAACCGTATTTGCCTTGCAAAAACCTAACCAAAAAAAAAAAAAAAAGCAGCATTTAATTCCAATACAAGGAAAGTATAAGTGAAGCTTCAAGGATGTAGGATTCTTGGTTCAGTAAGAAAGCTGATGAAATTCAGTTTTACACTGATAGTAACACTTCAATGCATTTTTTTATGATGCCTTGAAGGCTAGTAGTTATAGGTCAAAGACATGGCACATCTCAACTACTCGGTGCTGATGGAGCCACATTGATTAATGATAAAGACCTGAACTTAGAGAGATAGGTTGAACACTTCTCTAGTGTTCTTAATCACTGACTGTTTACCTAAGGTTGAAGTTAAACCCTCCCTAGCTGAAGTTCCAACTATATAAGAGATTGTGAATGCCACTAGGCTAATTTCCTGTGCCAAAGCATCAGGTGCTGCTTCTAATCCAGTTGAGAGTTACAAGGTGGGGGGTCCATTGCTCATACAAAAGCTGACTGAAATTTTCCCAGTTATGACAAGAAGTTATCCCCCAGAAGTTGAAGGACATCTCCACTGTCCATTTCTAGAAAGATAAAGGGAAGAAATCATGCTTTGACAATCACTCTCTCTTAGAGCTACCAAGATTCTTGCCAGAATGCTCCTTAATAGGCTGATCTTTCACCTACAAGGTACCTTAAAGCCACTGTGGCTTCAGAAAGGTCCAAGGAGCAGTTGATATGTTATTTGCTGACAGAACTCCAGGAGCAAAACAGATCTTTCTATACATCATTTGTAGATCTGACCAAGGTCTTTGATACTGTCAGGCATGGGGGCTGTGACAAAATTTGGTTTCCCAAAGAAATTCATCAGTACTTGTACATCAATTTTATGATGACATGCTTATCCATGTAATGGGTAATAAGCACTCCTCTTGTAATTTCCCAGTCACCAATGGAGAGGAACAAGGCTATGTCCTTGCTCCTAGGCTTAGTATGATGTTTTCAGCCATGCCAGGAAACTGAATCACTTCCATTTGAATTGTCTTAAGAAGATTCTGAAAATCACCTGGCAGTATAAGATATAAGATATTGAAGTCCTTTTGCAAACTAAACTGGCAAACATTCAAACTGTATTGCAGAAAGTGCAACTGCTAAGGGATGGTCACTTATAGTTAGAAATTTTTCTTCTGAAATGTACTTACCCTCCTTTTTTTGTCCCTTAACTATTTATTGCTTCCTTCACCTTTAATCAGAACTATTTGTCCAAAATAATTAGGCAGGTGGAAATTCTGTACTATTATCATATCACTTATGGTAAACTATTCCAACAACTAAAACTTTAGAAAACATTATTATAGCTAATATAGAAATTTATTTTGTATGCCTATTCATATTTAAAATGGGTTTTGTTTTTATCCTGTCTTACCAATGAGTGGGGGAAGAGGAACGAAAAAATTGGAACTAAAAAAAAAAATAAAGACTCTGTTCAAATAAAACCAATGCAACCAGGATTAGAAGGCATGTAGAAAGCTGGAAAACAATTTTCACAGCTAATGTTTCTGATAAAGGACTCATCTCTAAAGTATATAGAGAACTGAGTCAAATTTATAAGACTACAAGTCATTCCCCAATTAATAAATGGTCAAAGGATATGAACAGGCAGTTTTCAGATTAATATGGAAAAATGCTGTAAATTTTTACTGATTAGAGAAATGCAAATTAAAACAATTTTGAAGTACCATCTCATACCTATTATATTGGCTAAAATGATAAAAAAAAAAGGAAAATGATCAATGTTGGAAAGGATGTGGGAAAACTGGGAACACTAACCCTGTTGGTGGAGTTGTGAACTGATCCAACCTTAGTGAAGAGCAATTTGGAACTATGCTCAAAGGGCAATAAAACCTTGGTCCAGAAATACCATTATTAAGTCTATATCCCAAATTGATCATAAAAAGGTAAAAATACCAACATGTATAAAAATATTTAAAGCAGTTCTTTTTGAGGTGGCAAAGAACTGGAAACTGATTGGGGAATGGCTGAAAAATTATAGTAAATGAATGTGATGGAGTACTGTTGTTCTATAAAAAGTCATGATCAAGATTTCAGAAAAGCATAGAAAGACAAGAACTGTTGCTGAATGAAATAAGGAGAATCAGAACATTGCACATACTAACAACAATGTTTTTCCTTAGCTGATCAACTATGATTGAATGTTGCTCCTCTCAGTAGTTCAAAGATAAAGGAGAATCCTGAGAGAGACCAATCTTGAAAAATTTGATCCAGTGGAAAAAAACTGTGAAATCTGAATGCAAAGCAAAACATGGTAGGTTCACTTTATTAAACCTCTTTTATATTTTTTCTTTCTCTCCCATGGTTTTCCCCCTGTAATTCTAATTTTTTTTTACAACATGACTAATATGGAAATACGTTAAAAGACAAATGTAGATGTACAACCCATGTCAAATTGCTCAATGCCATGGAGAGGGAGAAAGAAAGGGAGAATGGTAGAAAAATGTAGAAACTCAAAAGTTTGTAAAGGGATGAATGTTGAAAACTATCTTTGCATATAATTGGAAAAAAAATTTTTCAAACTTAATTAAAAGCATAAAAGAAATTAAGAGCAGCAGGTCAACTTCAGAAAGGCCTGGAAAGACTTGCATTAACAGATGATGAGTAAAATGAGCAGAATCAGGAAAAGATTGTACACATTAACAGTATCATTATATGATAATCAACTATGATGAACTTAGCTCTTCTCAGTAGTTCAGTGATTAAGTACAATTCCAAAAGACTTGAAATGGAAAATGCTACCCGCATGCAGAGAAAAAAAACTAAAGAGTCTGAATGCAGACCAAAGCATACTATTTTCACTTTTTAAAACTTGTTTCTTTCTCATGCTTTTTTCACCTTTGGTTCCAATTCTTCTTTTACAATATGACTAAGAACCAGAACTTAAGGGGGGGGGGGAATATCACAAAAGATGAAAACGTAAATGTAAATGCAAATGTAAAAACTTCAAAAGTTTACAAAAAGATGAGTGTTGAAAAATACTTTTGCAAGCAATTGAAAAAAATAAAATAATATTCAAAAAATCTCTATTTAAAAAAGAAAACATTCTAAATTGAGAAATATCATGAGCTTATATTCCAAATGCTACCTGTCAAATAACTATTTTTCTGTTGGTAGTAAGTGGATTCCTTAACTATTTTAACTTAAGTTTTGATTCCTTTAAAAAAACTCTTTATGAAAATAAAACTAAAAAAAGTCAAACAGAAGCTTTCCACAGAGTCTACTTATAAATCTTTAATTGTAAAGATTCTCTCCCCATTTTCCAGTCTTAGAGATACCAATTTAATTTTTCTCCAAAGCCCTTTTTTTTTTGCAGAGTTCTTGAATTTCTTCTGCTAAGTGCAGAGAAAAAGACTCAAAGAGATACTAATAAACACTCACATTCATATAAGGATTTAAGGTCAAAAATCACATTCTTCACAACAACCCTGTCAGATAGGCAGTATAAATATTATCCCTATTTTTACAAATGAGAAAATTGAGGCTAAGAGTCCTAAAGAAGACCATAAATACTGTCAGAGAAGGGACTCAGATCTTATTCTCACTTGACTCTTAGTAGAGAATCAAGCTATTTCTACTACAACTGCTGAAAGTATTATAACTATTTTAATAACAATGGTCTGCCTGCCCCATCAGTCTGGAAAGTTGTAGGTGGAAAGGACATCAGCAGCTGACAATGTTGATGATTCCAAAGTTATTAATGACCTTTGTAAGAACTGTTTAGTAGTGGGGCAGCTGGGTGATACAGTAGTTAGAGCACCAGCCCTGGAGTCAGGAGGACCTGAGTTCAAATTTGACCTCAGAGACTTAATAATTGCCTAGCTGTGTGACTATGGGCACTTAACCCCAATTGCTTTAAATAAATTTTTTTTAAAAATGAACTGTTGGGGCAGCACAGTGGATAGAGTACTGACCCTGGAGTCAGGAGTACCTGAGTTCAAATCTGGTCTCAGACACTTAATAATTACCTAGCTGTGTGGCCTTGGGTAAGCCACTTAAACCCATTGCCTTGCAAAAAAAAAAAAACTAAAAAAAAAATGAACTGTTTAGCAGTTGCAGAGGGTGAAATCAGTTTTGCAAGGGATTAGGAATGATGAGGATATTGAAACCAAAAGTACTTTATTTTTGGGAAGAAGCTAATGGTAAAAAGAAAGATTCAAGGGGTGGCTAGATGGTGCAGTGGATAGAACATCAGCCCTGGAGTCAGGAGTACCTGAGTTCAAATCCGGCCTCAGACACTTAATAATTACGAGGCTGTGTGGCCTTGGGCAAGCCACTTAACCCCATTTGCCATGCCAAAAAAAAAAAAGAGAGATTCAAATTGCAGATTATACTTCTCAAGAAATATCTTTACATTAAACTAATATTTAAGAGACTACAGTAAAATATAACAGGAAACATGAGGCAGAGAAAAATGCTCTGTGCAGACCATCTTAAATAGTTAATTTCCTTCTTTCTATGACTCCCATCCCATTGCTTTGTTGCTAAATAACACCCATTGCAAAAGAAGTCACCTGGAACCAGAACATGGGGTGGCGGGCCTTACCAACCTGTATCTCTGGTGTCTAAAAAGTTACAAATAAATCCACTTCAATAAGAGATACTGAGAACGCCTCCCTAGTACTGCCCTAACTTCTTTATCCTTTTGCCAGCAAGCATTACTGCATGCCCTATTCCCCTATAGAAACCCTGACCTTTTTCTGTTTTCTGATGGCTGCTGATCAGCCCAGTTGCAATACTCTTGAAACTGTTCTTTCTTTTCTACATTTCCCTAGCTGCTGCTTATCCCCTCAGGTGACAACCCAGATGAAATCACCTAGCAACTACTTTACTACTTTAACTACTTTAGTTTTTGCTAAAATTTACTTAAGAAATCTAGCCCATATTACTGCTCAATTTCCTTGTTACTTTAATATCTACAGTAATGCATAAGCTTTTTTTTGGTCCCCTAATACCACCAGGTTGAATAGGCCTTTTAAGTGAATTCATTCATTCTCAAACCCTACATTAGACACTCTGTAACATTTCCCCAGCAACAGTGGTATATAAGAAGATTACAAGGAGTCAAGGCAACTTTAGACTCAAATTTCAGTTTTACCAGTTACTAGCTATGTGACCTTCTATTTTATCTCCCTTAAAGGTAAGTAACAAGGATCAAATGAGGAGGCCTAGAGAATCATTTCCTGAATTATAAAACCTATGCAAATGTATTCATGGTCCATTATGAGAGCCAAATAAAATGCATTTTTTCTTTCTGTTTCTTGTTCACTATAATTTACTGAAAAAAAATTATTTATTGTAAACAAGTATAGAATTTTCTTAAAATGGATCATAATTGTCTGCTGCAATAATTTGATTTTTTTTTTTACCTAAAATCTAATTTGTGAGAAAGACTCTCAGGGAACTATAGAAATCATTACTGAGGAAAGTCGGTAGACAAATGAACTAGAAGAAAGGTAAAATACCCAAATGAGCTATATTTAAAATCATTAGACTCATGAAAGTAATGAATCTTCTACCCCTGAAAAATGGAAAAAACAGTAAAATTTATATCTGTTCAAAATCATTAAAGATGCTTTTGGTCTAAGGAATTCAAATCCAAAAGTCATACTTGTGAACCCCTAAAAGAGAAAAGACTAAAACAACAGATCTTATTATAACCTGCATGAAATCAATGTCATCCAATTCCCTGGTTAACAAATTACTTTTGTGTTAAGGACTGATAAATCAATGGCATGCCTGCTGACATACCAGGTATTTCAAAAAGAGAGAAAAAAACAGGTACATTAATCAAATATATTTTCCAATGTAAATTGAAAAATTATGATTATATTTTACAAATTAGTCTTACAAGTTTAATTATTATAAAGTTTTATCCACACTGGATGATCTAAGAAAAATAAAGTTTCTCTCTCTGCAAAACTAAAGACCTAAGCAGAAGCTAAGTAATCCCAAAGGTGCTAAAACAACTATGAGTGGAAAACCTAGAATTTGAACTAAAAGTCATACCACAGAAAAGAAAAAATAAAAACTACTATATTCTAGAGCAAAGGTGCTAAACCTATTACCTTTTCTGGGCCAAATCACCCAACAAAAATCCCTCAAGGACTCATTCATGAATATGATGCTACCCACAGCACCAGAGCACAACAATACAAGGAAACACCAGGGCACTAGAATGGACCCTGAAGGCCACTGGCACACCAGTTCTTGAGAAAACAAAGGAATTTTCATTCCATATTCAGTTCTAAAGAGTTGCTAGCCTGATTGCAAAAAAAAAAAAAAAAGCAGATTTGTCTAGCCTACCAAGTAAGAAATTTTCCAAAGGACAAGTTTTAATAATTACAACTGAAGAATTGAATTACTAATCAAACCACGAATCTATCAGTTACATTTTATAATTTTATTCAGAATGTCTGAAGTCTAAAAATGTCTAATAATTTTACATTTTAGTTTTAATTATTATTCTTAGAAATTTTAGTCAAAGCTTTGCCCTTAGAAATTATGTTTTAAGGAAATCTGAATGAATTGTCAAAGAACACTTTTAAAATTCCATAATGCAATCAATAAAAATTTATCCATTAACAAACTAAAATTCATATAATTTAATGTATGCCAAAGAATTAGATCCATTATTCTTATTTATAAATTTGAGCATGGTTAAAATTTAAGAGAGCAAAATAATATTTTGTAACCACGTGATAAACACTGTCCACTGATCAAAAAACTTTTAATAATATACTAAATCCCAGACACTGTTCTGTCAAAAATTGTATTTTTCAAACAATATGTAAATTATAGGTAGAAAATAATAAAAAGTATTTAATAGATTTGAGGAAGAGGGAAGAATAAAGTGAAAATTTAAGCAGTTTAGTAATATATATTAGCTCTCACTTAAGCATAACTTTTCTTGACTTATCAAATTCCATTAGATGAGCAATGATTTATCAAAGTGTTGCACTTTATAAACTAAAATACAAGCACCCTAAAGTAGAACAATTGTTGACAGATATTCATGAAATATTATCAAAAGGGAAAATGGGGGGAGGGGAAATCTTTACAGCATATTTCTCTGAGGAAGGTCTGCTATCCGAGAAATAGAGAAAACTGAAACAAAATACAAAAGAAAAACAGTCATTCTCCAATATATAGTCAAAGGATTTATAAAAACCATTTTTCATCAAAACTTGGTCTAAGTTAAAAATTAAAAACAGAAATTAAGGTTTAAACATAAGTATGTCAGATTTACCCAAATTTAGTCCTAAATAAGAAAAATAAATTGTTTCTCTAAGGTTTAAAAATACTTATGGCTACAGCCAGTTCTAAAAACTAACTCACGGTTAGAAATTAGGAAACCCTTTTTATAGATAACAGACAAATAATCATAAAACTCTTAATAGGCAACCAAAAATATCATATTATACATTACGATCTCCTTCCCCAAGTCATGATGTCTCTTTCATGTCAAGACTGACAGGAATTCCAATCAACAGGAGGAAGAATGCCTTCTCCTAACTCAGGTTACTTGGGTTTTATCAGATATGTACCAGACTTACATTAAACAAGGAATTTTCCAGGATGTGTCATTCTGTATTTTGTTGACACAAGTAAAGGAATTTATTAAGTGATGCTAGTACAAGGATGACCAGGCAAATTGACAGTCAACATTCAGATTTACAGATGGAGAAACAGACCATGACACAGCAAATTGACATTTTTACATATAGAGTCAACATTCAGATTATAAGCCTTCATTAGAAACAAAGAATGTCCACAGACCAGAAATATAAATTTAAAAGTTATTTACTTTTGGCATTTTGAAATCTTTTTTTAAATTAAGCAATGCTATCATCACCTATATGGAAAAAATGTCAGAATCACTAATAATAAATGGAAATAACAAATCTTGGAGAAGACACAGGAAAATGAGTATTCTATTACTGGTGAAGCTATGAACTGGTTCAGTCTTTCTGGTAAGTAATTTGGGATTATATCTTTAAAAAATACTAAACTGGTTTCACCCTTTGACTCAACAATATAATAAGCCCCAGCCTGCCTCAAGATAGCTAAAAGAAAAATGAAAAGGATCCATGTGCAAAAATATTCATAGCAGTTTCTTTTGTGCTGATAAAAAAACTAGAAATTAAGGGGAGTTTTCATCAATTGGGTAATGCTGGAACAGAAACAATATGTGATTGTAATGGAATGTACTATGCTCTAAGAAATGATGAAAGGAATAGTTACAGAGAAATGTGGGAAATCATATAAACTGAGGAAAAATGAAGAAAGCAGAATCAGAAGTACAATTTCTTCAGTAACAATAACTATCAACCAATCAAGATTTTAGAGGACCTATAATGAAACATGCTACCCACCTCCTGACAGGAAAGGTAATGGATTCAGAATGCTGATCTAGGTATTTTTTTGGACATTACCAAATTTGTTTTAATTGACTGAGCAAAATTGTTACATATGTATTTGATATATTTTATTTTTGTATATTGTATAAATTGTATTTTTCCTTTTTTTCAACGGGGAAGATAGGAGAAAAAAATTTTCTCACAACTAAAAAGTAATTAATTTAAAAGGAAAAAAACCAAATCACTAATAAGAGAAAAGCAAATTAAAAGTCCTACTTCTTGGGGCAGCTAGGTGGCGCAGTAGATAAAGCAATGGCCCTGGAGTCAGGAGTATCTGGGTTCAAATCCTGCCTCAGACACTTAATAACTACCTAGCTGTGTGGCCTTGGGCAAGCCCCACTGACTTGAAAAATAAAAAAAAAGGCACACTAATGGAGTGTTGATGGATCTATAAAGTAGACCAATCTTTCTGGAAAGCAACTTGTAACTAATCAAGCCCAAAAAAGTCATGAAACTGTACAGATGTTTTGACAAAGTAATATCACTACTATAGATCTATTCCAAAAACATTAAAAAAAAAAGATAAAAGACCCAAATACACAAAATTCTTTATTATCACCACTTTTTATTGTAGCATAGGACTAGGAAAAAAGTGAGTATCCATCATTTAGAGAATGACTGAATAAATTACTGCGAACATAATGAAATATAACTATGTCATAAGAAATTACCAAAAATGACATTCTCAGAAAAACCTGATTTGTATGAGTTGATACAGAGTAGTGAAATGAAAGGGATGAAGGGAGAGAACGGGGAGGGATGGAAGGAGAGGAGGAGGAGGAGAGACAGAAGGAAGAGGCAAGGAAGGAAGGAAGGGATGGAAGAAGGAAAAGGAATATGGATTGAATAGAAAAGTAATTATCCACTAAAGTCCTACTCTGTTGCTTGTTTGTGGCAGGAAAATAACCCTGCATTCTGAAAGACTCTGCCACTGGAAGGAAACTCTAGTTAGTTCTATACCAAGCTAGAAAGGATTTCAGTATGAAACATAAACTAGCTAAATTAAAAGAAACTCATCACCAAGTCAGGTGAAAGATGGTCATTTTTTTAGCCAAAGCAAAGATTCTGAAAGACCTTTTATTGAATTATATAAGGGTGGTACCCTATTAGTGAAAGATACTCCAACCAACAAATTACTGATACTTGACAGGAGGAAGAAAAAAAAGAATTCTATTATGTTGCAACTAGTGAATTGTTATAGATACATTCATTTAAATATTTTGCCAAATAAAAATAAAATTACACGTGGAGGTCTAAAACAGGACTAGTCTCCATTGAAATTCAAAAAAAAATCTCTTTTGCCCTCTAATTACATTATAGATTTTTAACCAGTTTAAGTAATATTTATCCTTAAAAGCTGCTAAATTAAAGATTTATATGCATCAGTTGAAAAAAGCTCCAAGAATTTACTGATATATCTTAACTTAGGGCGCAGCTAGGTGGCACAGTGAATAGAACACTGGCCCTGTAGTCATGAGGACCTGAGCCAAATCTGTTCTCAGACACTTAAAAATTACCTAGCTATGACGCCTTGGGCAAGTCACTTAACCCCATTTGCCTTGCAAAACCCTAAAAATATATATATCATCTCTATCCACAGAAGGAACTATGTAATTTTTTTTAGGTTTTTTTTTTTGCAAGGCAAACGGGGTTAAGTGGCTTGCCCAAGGCCACACCACACAACTAGGCAATTACTAAGTGTCTGAGATCGGATTTGAACCCAGGTACTCCTGACTCCAAGGCCACTGCTTTATCCACTACGCCACCTAGCCGCCCCAAGAACTATGAAATTTAAATGCAGACCATGCAAAGTCTTTAATTTTTAAAAGTTGTCTTATGTATTATGTTTTTTTTTCCTATTTTGACTAGATTCCTCTTGCACATGATTAATATGGAACTATGTTTAGCATGGTTATACACATATAGCCTCTATTAGATTGCTTTCTGACAGGGAAAGGGGGAAATAAGGGAGGGAAAAAAACCCTTGCAAAAAAAAAATGATTGTTGCCCTTTCACGCTTTTGGCCTCTTCCAGTCGGTGGAGTGCCTGCTAGCGCCGGCTGCGGTATAAAGATGGCCAAGTCTAAGAATCATACCACCCACAATCAATCACGAAAGTGGCACAGAAATGGCATCAAGAAACCTAGGTCACAGAGATACAAGTCTCTGAAAGAGGTTGATCCCAAGTTTCTGAGAAACATGCGCTTTGCCAAGAAACACAACAAGAAAGGGTTGAAGAAGATGCAGGCCAACAATGCCAAAGCCATCCAGGCCCGAGCAGAGGCTATCAAGGCCCTGAGCACCAAGGCCTCCAAGGCCAAGCTCCTCAGGTCCAAGATCCCCAAGGCCAGTGCCCAGCATGCTGGTCACAAGATGGCCACCAAGAGTCCAGGCCTCAGGATCACTAAGCCTGACTCTAAGGTTGCCAGAACCACTGACCCCAAGGCTGCCAAGCCCACTGACCCCAAGGCTGCCAAGCCCACCGACAAGGCCAATAAGCCTGATCCCAAGGCCGCCAAGTCTGTCACCAAGTCTGATGCTAAGGCTGCTAAGCCTGCTGAGTCTAAACCCAAAGATGCTGGAGGTAAAAGGGCCAGTCGCAACCTTCAAAATAGATGCATTAGGACCTAAGGATTGTTTAAATCCTAAACCACTGTTTTTCCCCCCAAGGAGGGGATGGTTATTCACTATTTTGTACAAATAAAGGAAATGGTGAGTCATTAAAAAAAAAAAAGATTGTTGAAAATACCATTGCATGAAATTGGGAAAATAAATAAAGAAAAAAGAAAAGTAGTAAAGTGAAGAGTAGAAATTAAAGTGAAGGGCAAGAAAGATGTCATCCTGGAATATACAGTAAGCTAAAAGATTTGAGATAGCTGAAAATATTTAAATGTCAAGCTAAAAGATTAAACTTAAGTAGATAAGCAGAGCTGTTAAAAAAGTTAAAAAAGCTGTTAGTTGAAGATTGACATGAGCAGAGCTATGCATAGACAAGATTAGTTTGCAACAATGTAATAAATATACTGTAAGGGTCAGAGAGTAGAGAAAGTCAGACTTCTTAGGAAGCTATGGTAACAGATCAAGAAGAGTAATAACACCAATGTTAGGGTAATAGCAGTGAAAAGAAGAATGGTCTGAAGAAGATAAAATAAAAAGATAATAATAACCGAGTTAATGTGAGAGAAAAGATAACCAAATTTGTTCTGATTACATTATTCTCAAGACCAACAATGATTCCTTATATATGAAGATGTGTTTTCCATGTTTTTTATTGCTATTTCAAAAAAGAAAAAAAAAAACTTCTTACTTTGCTCTGGACCCACTGAACTGCACTGGTACATGAACTCACTGAGAAAAATGAATTCTTGATAATGCAATGGAGAGACCTTGGAGTGAGGGCTACCTGGTGTAGTCTCTGCTTTCCTTTCTTAGTAATTTGATAATGAATTGCATTATTAGTATTACAATAATTAATCCCCCTTCCCTTTCAACTAGATCCTCTCCTTCCTTCCACATTTAATTGCTATTAGTGTAAAGAAACTGTTGAAATGGTCATGTTAACCTAAGTATGGCTTTTTTAAAAGGCTAAATGTGCAAAAGACAAAAAATTCAGGTTGTCTGTGGGTTTGTGAGATGGCTGTGGAAAGACAGTATAGTTGTTTTAATACTATCGTTATTGCCTTTTAAGTCATTTACCCAATAAAATACCAAAAAGGAAAACAATTATTATCAAACCATCCTCTCCATAATTACTCATTTGAAAGTAAGATGGAATATTCTGATATGAATTAGGATACACCTATCCAAAATTCCACTTTAGACCTCCAAACACAGACTATTACTATCCACTTTCAGTAATTCTACTTTTAACAAGAAACAAAGAAAATTTTCTCTTCTCTGCTACTGTTAGGAACACAAAGTTAAAGCAATCCTTCAGGGGAGGCTAGATGACACAGTGGAAAGAGCACTGGCCATGGGGTCAGGAGTACCCAAGTTCAAATCTGACCTCAGACCCTTAATAATTTACCTAGCTGTGTGGCCTTGGAGTCACAGGAGTACCTGAGTTCAAATCCGACCTCAGACACTTAATAATTACCTAGCTATGTGGCCACTTAACCCCATTGCCTTGTAAAAGCTTAAAAAACAAAAGAAGCAATCCTTCCTTTAGGAAAGAAGGAACTGAATGAGACTGAAAAATTCCATAGTAGTTAAAACAACCAATCATCTAGAAATCCTCTACATCTTTATACATCAGTGCCCTCAAAAAATATTAAAGAATTTTTAAGATTGCAGAGGTTTAAACAAATACTATCCCCACCAGAAGAATCAAGTTTTACCTTTCACAATATGTCAGAATTCAAAAAGTTGAAGATTTTGAGTTCTGAAAAGCATCCACTTCAAACTTCAATGGAGAAATAGCTATATTGTCTATGAAGGCAATGGACTACTAAATAAGTGTGTGGTCAAGAGGGGTTACACTTAATTTCTCTAGGTAGCTGCTAACAATTCAGGATCATTGCATGGTCATCAGTGCAGGTCAGAGAAAAAAATTTCTGCTGATTAAACTCAGTCCTATGGCATTTTACTTAAAAATTGCTTACCTTACATAACCCATAAAATTACATGAAATTTCTATTTCACTTCAACAAACGTAGATCATTTGTATGCAGATATAATTTTTTTTGGTCCTGTCCAACCCATACTTGTACAAGTACAAGAAACTCCTTCTGTGGAAACTGCATTAATGCAATTCATTTGTAACTTAAAAGCCTTACTGAGTTGGAGTAAACTGGGACACTAAGGGAAATAGAGTCATGTGAAAGCAGTATTGTCTATGGAGTCAAAGGACTCAAATCCAAACTCTGCCACTTACTCCTGTTATGACCTTTGGGAAGATAGTAAACTATACTGTGCCTCAATTTCCTTATCTGTAAAATAAGTGTTAGGACTAATGATTTCAAAGTTCCCTTCCAATTCTAAATCCATGATTCTTGCCTAGAGTCACACAACCATTATATATCAGAGAAAGGAATTGACCTAAGGTTCTGCCTGTAAGTCAATTCCCTCCAGCCATTTCAGCAGGACAACTCGGCTCATAGTATGCATTTAATAAATCTTAATTGACTTGATGAACTACTCTGAATTGAACTCATAAACTGCAAAACAAAAACAGTACCTGAAATAAGATCACTCTTAAATATAGGGTGATCAATTTTTACATTATATCTACAGTATACAAGAAGCAATGAGTCAAAGGTGAATAGAGCTAACCTGCAGCCCCAAATGACTGGGTCATGGTCTTGTCCCTGAAACAGTCTTCTATGATCCTGACAAGACATTAACCTCTCAGTGCTTTAGGTAACTCTCTTAAGACTATAAATAGCAGAGAAAGTTCCAACCTGCTTTGGTAGAGGGCATTTTCCTCACCCTGGAGTTCCAATGAAATCACAGGTCCAGTCCCTATACCTATTTAAAAGATACAGAAATGAAGCCACACAACATAGACTCTAGAGTAAGATGAAAAGAAAGCTGCCCCAATTTTCAAAATGAGTGTTCTAAAACTACCTTCTTATAAAATTGGTATACAGTCCTACTCTTACACTGTGGCAATATGATGACAGTTTAGCTTTATACCTCAAGTCTAAGATATAAGAGAAAAAAAAAAAAAACACAAGGAAACTTCTCATAAAGTCTCTCAATAAAAATCCCTAGGTGAGGTTTTGCAAACCTCTCAACACCAAGCCAGAACAACCACGCAATTTATTGAAATTGGTCAAGTAGCACCTTTAAGTAATGTTTCTTTTACTCCTATGTAGTCTCAGAATATTTTTTAACATGTCTAAAAAGACTGGTATAAAATTAAGAGCAGAAAAAAAGCAAAAAGCAAAAAAAAAGCCAAAATTCAGAAAATCCATCACAAATATCAAAAAAGGCCGGCAAAGCCCTTTGGACAGAAGTCCACAAAAAGAATAATACATGAAATATTTATGAAAAGTTTAATAGCTCCATATTCTATTTAAACTTGAAAAGGAGATCTTGGCTATCTTTTTATATGGATGGCTTCTCTCATAAGAGAAAAATGGGGACAGAGGACTACTGTCATTAGAAATGTTTTTAATTTTTGAATTTTAAACCCAATTCAATTGTCATCAACCGCTGAACCAAAAGCCCCCATCTTCTATTGTCATAGACACCTCAGAAGGGCCCAACTTTTACTAGTATTTTCTACGCAGACATCTTAATAGCTCTTTGCTTGTCGACTTCAGCATCTGGGACCCACCTCCAAATGACCGATACAGTTTTGAAAAAACCCCTTCAGGTGCATTTGACAAAAGTATTCAAATACTGTCCGTGTGGAAGGTAAATGAGAGAATGTGGAATAGCTGGCCTGGAAGGAGTACCTACCTGAGTTCAGGCAGTGAGACCCGGACGTTACCGTGAATTTCTTACCATCAGAAGAAAAAATGCTAACTATTGTAAATTATAAATTCGTTGCCCGTTGGCCTTGTGACCAAGAGTTCTCTAAACCTCCCAACCCCTCCCCAGCCCCCCTTTAAAAAGAAAGGCAGCATAGGAAAAAAAAAAAATCTTACCCTGCTGAGGACAGAATGATTAATCAAATGTGTCGGCGAGCACGCCACCGCGCGGGGAGCAGGCAGCCACCCCGAAGGAGGGGGCGCCGGCGCCCGCTCGGGCCGGCTTGACAGCTGCGGCCACTGGCCCGAGGCCCCGCCCTCTCCGCCACCCCCCGCCCGCCCGCGGGACCCTGCCCCGCGCCCCCCGGGCCGGAGGCGCGCCGCGCCGCGCCCCGCCCGCGCCAGCTCCGGGCCGCGCTCACCCGCTCTCCCGCATCACGTTGCTGTCGCCGCAGTCGCAGGCGCCCCCCGCCTGGCTGCGGAACATGTTGAAGTCGTGGCCGGTGTGGTCGCCCTGGTGGAAGCACTCGGCGCACAGGGACATGCACGGGGAGATGCCGCACGTCCGGCAGCGGTAGGCCACGAAGTTGGCGGTCCAGACCAGGCCGCAGAGCGCCGCGGGGTCGTAGGCCCGCACCGCGGCGCAGAACTCGTCGTAGCCGCCGCCGCCGGCCAGGAGGCACTTACACCACTCGAGGGCCTCCTCCTCCGCGCCCGGGCCGCCGCCGCCGCCGCCGCCGCCCGCCGCCTCCCCGCCGCCCTCCGCCCGCGCCAGCGGCCGCTCGGCGCTCAGCACCCGCTCCAGCAGCGCCTGCAGCTCCTCGGCGCCCGCCCGGTTGTCCGGCCGGCTCAGCGCCGCCTTCAGGTGCGCCGCCGTGGCCGCCTTGTCCCGGCCCAGCTCCGGCCGGGGCGGCTCGCTCTGCGGCGCCGGCGGCCCCCCGACGGCCGCCGCCATGATGAGAGCTCGGGATCGGAGAGCGCGGAGCCGGCGGCCGGGCAGCCGCGGCGCCTCCCGGGATGGTGTCGGGGAGCGGACGCGGAGCGAGCCCCCGCCGAGCGCTGCCCCGGCGCAAGTCTCGCGATGGCCGGGAGCTGACGCGATCCCGGCCTCCGGCTCAGGCCCCGCCCCGGCCCCGCCCACGCTTCGGGCCCCCTCCTCTCCTTTTCCTCCCGAGACCGGCTCCCCGAGTGGACCGACCCACAGACACCCCCCCCCCGCGGGCAAACGTTTCGACATTTTCCCTGCAATTAACGTTTTAGGGGATCGACTTGGCACCCTTCCTACCTCTGGACTTCCAGAATGACGAATCGGGATCGTGCCGTCTTGTTCCGTAGGGATCGATACACTCAAGATTTAACACAGGAACTGGGGCCCATCCTTCCCGGAGAGTCCGTTGTTATGTCATTGAGCTTCTCTTCACTCCATAGCTGAGCATCAACATCCCTTGTTGGAAATGATTACTTTTCCTCCGGACTATTGTCACTGTCTTTTTTTTTTTTTTTTTTAGTTTTTGGCAAGGCAGTGGGGTTAAGTAGCTTGGCCAAGGTCACACGGCTAGGTCATTATCAAGTGTCTGAGGTCGCATTTGAACTCAGGTCCTCCTGACTCCATCTTAGCCGCTATCGCCTTCTCTCTGGCTCGCTTTTGCGAGCATTGCCAAAACTCATCTGCCTAACCTACTCAGTCTACCTGTGTGATTCCCTTGGGGAAAAAAATCCCTTATTAGCTCCCCATTGTCTACTGAAGAATGTCACTATTTAATGCTATTTGAGATCTAGTGCCAACCCAAGTTTAGCAGCCCTGCCCTGGGCAAAGATCAAGCAAACAACACAGAGAAGGAGCAGTAAAGGAAGGAAAGAGCAGAGTCATGAAATCTATAGTGTCCATAAGAGGATCAGTGAGAAGAGCACAGTCAAAAAGGGTGAAGAATAATCAAGAAGGATCAGGATTAAACAAGATCTTCAGAGAAAGGTAAACTATTTCAGACATGGGTCAATTTGGAAATATTTTCCTGGACTACACATGTTTATCATGAGAGGTCAATTATAAATACATTTCAAAATTAATATTAAAGACATTTAGGTGGCACAGTGGATAGAGCACCGGCTCTGGAGTCAGGAGGACCTGAGCTCCAATCGACTTCATACTTGACTAGCTGTGTGGCCTTAGGCAAGCCACTTAACCCCACAGCCTCACAAAACACCTAAAAAAGAAAACATTTTTAAAAATAGTGCTAATCTATCCTATTAACTTCTGTAGGATAGAATAGACTTCTCTGTCATAAGCCTGGAGCTTTTTGCTTCCTTTATCTGTGCTCAATCTTTTCCTTTTCCTTTACTCTCTTCATATAAAATCCTACTGTTCTTCAAGGCCAGTTTTAAAAGACTCTCTTCTCCAGGAAATCTCCAATTTTCCACTTCTTTTACGTAACATACCTTATAACTATTTGAGGACCTGTTATAGTCCCCCTACTCAGTTTTAATGAATCCTGAGGTAAATGTAAATTAAATTCCTGTTTTTTTAAAGCAATAGCTCAATTTAAAAGAATCCTATTGTTTTTTAAAGTAACAACTAACATGTTTTATAAATCTGAGTTTCCATATAGTACAGTCTCAAAGTGTGACATATCTGAGTAGAAAATGGGTGATTATACTGTCTATAATAACATGATCCAAAATGAACTTTTTATAAAAGAGAATTGCAGAACAATAGTTTCTTTTCCTAGCAAGCCTTTTAAGGAAAACCTTGCTGCATTCAATGGCTGGCTTATTCACTGGATTTATACTGTAATTTTACAGAATAGAGTTGTAGTAACAGTAATTATCCATTAACATATGATTTTCCTTCAATGAAATCAAAAGACTAGAAGGCAAACAAGAAGGAAAAATTTGAGTGCCTAAAGGAGCTAGCTAAGGAGATGAGAGCAGCATGAATATTTCTAAATCTTCGATAGCATTCATTGGAAACCAATAGGTCATACTAATAATATGAAGTCATTTCACATTTCCTTGCCTTTCATATTATTAAAACATTGTCTGATTATTTTTAATAATGACATGAAATTCCAAAAATTGATAAATATTTTTCTCTACAACCACAATTTAGGAATAAGGAATAAAAGTTTAGGAATATTTTTATAGCAGTGTGTATCTTTGTGTATGTGTCTGTATGTATATGTGGTCTTAGTATCCTTGAAGTACACTGAAAGACATGGTAAAGAGCCTAAAGAAATATACTGTCATCACTTCAGGATTTCCTTCCTATTCAACATAACAATGAAGAACACTTTTTTTTTTCCAAATTGAACACAGTATATTTTGATATCTTATAAGATTCTTTTGCAATCTTGAGTATGGTAGCACCTATATCTTCTTGGATTTCTTAACTTGATATCCATATTACAAAGCAAGTATATGTGTGTGTGTGTGTATCATTTTTTTGGTTCAGTAAATACTGCAGGAGAAATACATGAATGCCTATCCACAGGTCTTGCTTCCTCCCTGCTAATGTTATCCCCGTCCAAATTTAGAAAATGATTTCTGACTTTTCAAAGTTATTAGAAATAGTAACTCTTAAGGTAAATATAATAAGCATATTTCTTTTTTTTATTAAAGATTTTGAGTTTTTGAGTTTTTGAGTTTTAGTGTTTCCACCAATCTTACCTCCCTCCCCCACCCCCCACCCCCACAGAAAGCAATCTGTCAGTCTTTACTTTGTTTCCATGTTGTACATTGATCCAAATTGAGTGTGATGAGAGAGAAACCACATCATTAAGGAAGAAACAAAATATAAGAGATAGCAGTATCAGACAATAAGATGTTTTTTTTCCTAAATTAAAGGGAATAGTCCTTGAACTTTGTTCAAACTCCATGGCTCTTTCTCTGGTTACGATGGTATTCTCCATTGCAGACAGCCCAAAATTGTCCCTGATTGTTGCACTGATGGAATGAGGGAGTCCTTCAAGGTTGACCATCACTTCCATGTTGCTGTTAGGGTGTACAGTGTTTTCCTGGTTCTGCTCATCTCACTCAGCATCAGTTCATGCAAATCCCTCCAGGCTTCCCTGAATTCCGGTCCCTCCTTGTTTCTAATAGTCCATGACAGACATATACCATAGTTTGCTGAGCCATTCCCCAATTGAAGGACATTTACTTGATTTCCAATTCTTTGCCACCTTTGGGCGTAGTTCCACATTTCTCTCCAGAAAGGTTGGATGAGGTCACAGCTCCACCAACAGTGTAATAGTGTCCCAGATTTCCCACATCCCTTCCAACAATGATCATTATCCTTTCTGGTCATATTGACCAGTCTGAGAGGTGTGTGAAGTGGTACCTCAGAGAAGCTTTAATTTGCATTTCTCTAATAATGATTTAGAGCAATTTTTCATATGGCTATAGACTGAATAAGCATATTTCTAGCCAAATAGAAAATTATTTCTGTGAGTTTTAAGTGATTTTCAACATTCACCTGGAAAGATGTTCCAAGTTTGAAAATTTAGCACTTAGAATTAAGAAACCTGAATTTTTCTTCCTGTGACTTCTCTTTTGTTACAGGGTTGTTTGAATTTTGTTTCACCTTTCTCAAGTTTGTGGAAAGGAATTAAGGGCATGGTAGCTCCCATCTCTAGTTACTGCTGTTAGTAAGGTTGAAGTTGGATTACTACTAGAACTGATTTCCAGTCACAGTGTCATGAAAATTTGCATTTGATAAAAAGGTAATTGTAGGGCAGCTAGGTGGCACAGTGGATAAAGCACCGGCCCTGGAGTCAGCAGTACCTGGGTTCAAATCTGTTCTGACACTTAATAATTACCTAGCTGTGTGGCTTTGGGCAAGCCACTTAACCCCATTTGCCTTGCAAAAAAAAAAAAAAACCTTAAAAAAAATAAAAAATTTAAAAAAGGTAATTGTAAGATGGGGCGTTAATATTCTTTCAAGATTCTATTATCTTGAAATTACCATTGCTTCACAAAACTTTGTTTCACAACACTTTAATGTTAACACTACTAACCTTCTAAATCAATGTCTCAAATGCTCATCCTCACCCCACATATCTAATGTTTTTTAAATCTTGCTTCAACTTTCACAACAATTCTCATTTATGTCCTCTTTTCTCTACTCAATCACCTTCCTAGTTCATGCCCTCATTGCCTGGTCTGCCAAAATAACAGCCTTCTAACTGGTGTCAAATCTCACTCACTCCAGTCTGTCTTTCGATTAGCTGCCAAGGTAATTTTTATAAAGTGTAAGTCTGACCTTGTTACTCTCCTGCTCATTGAGCTCCAGCCAAAATCAAATATAAAATTCCCTATTTGGCATTTTAAATTCTTCATAATCTGTCTTCTTACTATTTTTACACTTTTTTAAAATTTCCTGCCCTTAAGAAACTTGGTAATCCAACTACACTGACCCATTTGCTGGTCCCCAAAGCAAATCTTTCAGTATCTAAACCTTTACACTGACTGTCCTTCCTCTGACTCTGTTTCTCTGAATTCCTTCAAAATAGCTCAGATCCCACATCCTTTAGGGAACACCTTATCTTTCACCTAGCAGCTAAGCCAACTACCTTCATCTATTTTGAATGTAACTTCTATGGACCTAGTTATTTGTAGGTTGCTTCTTCCATCAGAATATAGACTTTTTTGAGAGCAAGGATCTTTTTAGAGTTGGAGGGAGAGAAGATGCTTTCTTTGTATTCCCACTGCTTACCATAACTGGGTCCTTAATTCTCTAAAATTCTTTTGCCTTTTAAGCAAAGATCTTCATGAAGAAAATAAGAGCACTGATTGATATATAATTTTGCTTCCTTCCTAAAACTAGTAGTACCACTGAATTCCTACTCACTTTTTTTTTTGCAAGGCAATGGGATTAAGTGACTAGCCCAAAGTCACCCAGATAATTAAGTGTCTGAGGTCATATCTGAACTAAGTCCACTGTGCACCACCTAGATGCCCCCCTACTCATTTTTAAATGCTCACCTCAAATCCCACTTTCTCCAGGAAGCCTTTCTTTCCCATCCCCTTTTATTAACTAATTCCCTTGCCCCCTCCTATACTTCAGATAGCACTTTGTTTTATCATGCTCTAATTCATTTATCCCATTACATTTTGTATCAAAACTATCTGTGTTATCATTTGTCCCTACTAGTAAACTCCTAGATGGCAGGACTTGTTTTTTATTCAAACTTTATTCAAACTACCACAGCTACTACTTTTACTACAATATTTTATATAAAGTACAACTGAACATCAGTTCTCCTAAGTGGTCCAGGGTTCCTTGGGGATCCCTGAGATTCTTTCAAGAGATTTTTGACATCAGAACTATTTTCATAATCATGCTGATATCTTAATTTCCAACATATAATTAACAAATCTAACCCACAAAAGAAAAATTTTTTAGGGTATTCAATTATTTTAAAGATGTAAAGGGATCCTGAGACCAAAACTGCTACAACAGGAGCTTTTAAAACATTCCTTTCTTAGTTGTGTGTGAAGTTTTCAATGCAAAATTTATAAAAGATAGGTAAATACTCAGAATTTTGTCAAATGATAATACTAGCTATTATATCCCCGCCCAACTTCTACACATAGTCCAAGTCTACATTATTATCCTTAAGTCACATATATGTATGTATATGTACATGTATACATATATATATATATATATATATATATATATATATATATATATATACACAAAAAAATCATTTTCTTATATTTCAACTGATGGTCCTTAATGATGGTATAAAACTCTATCAAAAGTTTCTATCACCTTTACTTTCACAGTTTCTCCCTTATTTCAAAAATTTTACTCATAAAATGGGTTAAGAATTAGAGTGACCTTGTGTTGACATCTGTGACTCCCAGCACCACTGCCATAGGGTTTCAGAGCCACAGTTCCCTTCAGACTATAGAAGCTACAGGATTCTTAAAAGCAGTTGGAAAAAAAAACGGTTAACAGTAGTTTAGCACATTCTTCTCAAGTTTTTTTTTCTTCATACTATTTTGAAACTCTCCATTAGTGCTTAAATATGCCCCCAAAAAACATGATTTTATTAGAGAAGGATCATATTAGTCCACTCAGAATTATCTAAACATACCCTTTCTCCATTAACCTGGAGATGTTTGAATGAGACAAAGTGGGGGGGGGGGGAAGCCATTTGATGATTTTTAAGTTGGAAAAAATTAGACAGGTAAGAAACTAAAGTAAATGTACAAAAGTTAAGTCCTTAAATGGAAATGCTTTGTTGCAGCAGTCCACACTACCATGCCCTTCCATTTGACTTTCAGCTGAAAACTTCCCATTTGTGTTATTTAATACATTAGACAGCCTACTGAAAATAGGAATTGACTTTTTAATTCTGATATTTGCTCTTCCTATCAAGTTCAGTGGCCATTCACAGGCTCAGTGCCATTGCTGATTGGCATGGCAGCATTGACCTCTATCTTTCCAACCTGAGCCAATTCACTCCTCTTTAAGAGCCTGATTTGCCTGCATGTGTAGAGGCTCATAATGGAACTGGACATAATGGAAGTGGACCCCTAAAGCCATATTGCAGCAGGGAAGTATTGTAAACCCTTCACAATTAGCCCTTCAAATCGTAAAGTAAGTATTTATTATGTACCTATTTGTATTAAATGCTGTGCTGATTAGCTATGGGATATACCAAAACTTGTAAAGATATTTAGTCACTGCCATTAGGAAGAGAAAAATCAACCACATTAATGATTTTATCAAGCTGAAGTTACAGAAAAAAAAAATTTCAAACAATTTTAAAAATAGCAATTAACAGAATACTTTGGATTCTTTTACATTATATTTTATTTTTTTAATTAATTTATTAATTTTACAATTTTTCCCCTAATCTCACTTCCCTCCCCACACCTCCCCACAGAAGGCAGTCTTTTTTTCTGTTAAAGATTTTATTTTGAGTTTTACAGTTTTCCCCCAATCTTACTTCCCTTTCCCCACCCCTACAGGAAGCAATTTGTCAGTCTTTACATTGTTTCCATGTTGTACACTCATCCAAATTGAGTGTGATGAGAGAGAAATCATATCCTTAAAGAAGAAACAAAGTATAAGAGATGGCAAAATTACGTGATAAGATAATTTTGTTTTGTTTTGTTTTTTAATTAAAGGTAATAGTCTTTGGTCTGTGTTCAAACTCCACACTTCTTTCTCTGGATACAGATGGTATTCTCCATCACAGGTACCCCAGAATTGTGCCTGATTGCTGCACTGATGGAATGAGCAAGTCCATGAAGGTTGATCATCACCCCCATGTTGCTGTTAGGGTGTACAGTGTTCTTCTGGTTCTGCTCATCTCATTCAACATCAGTTCATGCAAATCCTTCCAGGCTTCTCTGAATTCCTATCCCTCCTGATTTCTAATAGAACAATAGTGTTCCATGACATACATATACCACAATTTGTTCAGTCATTCCCCAATTGATGGACATTTACTCAATTTCCAATTCTTTGCCACCACAAACAGGGCTGCTATGAATATTTTTGTACAAGTGATGTTTTTACCCTATTTCATCATCTCTTCAGGGTATAGACCCAGTAGTGTGGTATTGCTAGATCAAAGAGTATGCACATTTTTGTTGCCCTTTGGGTGTAATTCCAAATTGCTCTCCAGAAAGGTTGGATGAGTTCACAGCTCCACCAACAATGTATTAATGTCCCAGATTTCCCACATCCCTTCCAACATTGATCATTGTCCTTTCTGATCATATTGGAGAGTCTGAGAGGTATGAGGTGGTACTTAAGAGATGCTTTAAATTGCATTTCTCTGAGAATTAGCAATTTAGGGCAATTTTTCATATGCCTATGGATCACTTTGATTCCCTCATCTGTAAATTGTCTTTGCATATCAACAGGTTTCATTTTTAACAATAATAAAATATTCAATGAATAAAAGTAAAAACAAAGGAGAAAGAGAAAGGTGAATGAAAGAAATTTAATCTTTAAGTAGATTATAAAATATCTTGCAAATGGGGAGAGATTTTTGTTTTAGAGGCACTGTTCACTTTAATAAATGGGAGTAAAATATTTAGCATCCAAATATGATAAAATGTGATTTTTTGAGATGTCTAAACTACCCTTACTGTGTTCCTCTCACTGGCTTAGTTATAAAGTTGGGATATTTTTAGTAATTTTCTCAACTCATGTTTTACAAATCTTTTCTGTGAGAAAATATGACAGTGCATTAATACTTTGACCTACATTCTCTCCACTATAGAAGTGTCTTTGAATTTTGTGGGTGTGCTTTCTAGCCCTCTATTGGTTCTCTGCTGTCATTACAAGTTATCTTTTTTCTTCTTTATTTTAAAAAAAAACCTTCCCTTTCTTTTGTTTTTTTATCACTTATTTATATCACTTGTGTCCTTCAACTCTCTATCCCAGAAAGCCACCTCTCATTACAAAAAATTTTTTAAAAATAAAATTAGAGGAAAGAAATCAGCCAAAAAAAAATACATAGAATAAATCTGACAATATATTTAATATCCTCACACCTCTGGAAATCCCATTCCATTCTTTTTCACCCCAGAAAGGTATAGAGGGAAATGTTTTCTTATATCTTTTCTTTGAGGACAAAACAGTTCTTTTCTTTGTAATTTGTGTAAACTTTTAAAATACAGGATTAAAATAAAATGACAGAAAATATAGATTAGACAAGAATTTTTATTCTCTAGGATTTAACATGAAACCTATGGGTAGAGGATGATCTGTGCAAGATGAAGGATACTGAGATATTTGTGCATAAGTAAGAATATAGTTTTGAAAAAATCATAATTTGACAATTTGTTAACATTCTTTTTTAAAAATTATTCAGAGGTTGTATTTCTTTCCATTTGCATTGTTATAGTCTTTATGTATATTGTTGTCATGGTTCTGCTTACTTCATTTTTTTTTCAGTTCATCTAAGTCTTTCTCTACTACTCTGTATTCATCATATTTGTCTCAGTAACATTACATTCATGCACCACAATTTGTTTAGCCACTCTCTAGCCAGGAGACATTAACTTTTCTCCTAGTTTTTCAGGATCATGAAAAGTATTGCTACATATATATGTGTGTGTGTGTGTGTGTGTGTGTGTGTGTGTGTGTGTGTGTGTGTGTGTGTGTGTGTATATAAATCTTTGTTTTTATCATTGGCTTCCTTGAATACCAGGAAATTTTAAAATTCTGAGTTTTCATAATACCACCATTTTCATTTATTTATTTGTCTTAATTCTTCACCTACTTGGCAGGTTGCCCTGCCCTATCAGTCTCCTTTGCAGAATCATCCTTCTTCTACTTCTCTGGATATGGAATTCTGTGGTTCTCTCCTCTTTTCTGCTTGCAGTGATTTCATAAGCTTTCATGGACAAAGATGTCATTTTAATATAGACAGATTTATATCCAAACCCAGTCTCCCGTAAATTTTATTGCCACATGACCAACTAACTAAAAAAGTGAGAGTTAAGAAAATGCAAGAAATGAATACAGCTTTTTCCTAGTAGTTTGACTGTAAAAGGAAGTAGAAAATAAAATGATAGGCAATATCCTGAGAGAATGATGAAGATCTTTTTTAAGGATAATGGAGATCTGAGTATGGTCATAAAAAGTGGATAAGAAGAGATTGAAAATTAGGGAGAATGATTATCGGGCCGGGAACAATCAACTAGAAGAGAATGGAGAACTTGAGAGCAAGACAATGAATAGAAGTGTTGGTGTCTGAACCTGGAAATTCATGGCATACATGTACAGACTAGTAATCACATTCCTAGCATTACAGTACTAAATTATTTATTTTTCACCTACTTATAATCCTAATAAACATTAAAATGTAAGTTGCTGTTGGAATTATACTAAGTGTAATGTAAATTGTGCCTCCTGAATTTTAATTGATTGTCCTAATTATAAAGAAATTTTATCAGTGAGGAAACTGAGGTTCAGAGAAGCTAAATGACTCAACCTAGATCACCACAGGAAGTAAGCATCAGAGGTATAATTTGGTCCCAGGTCCTCTGAATTCAAAATCAGTATTCTTTTCACTGTACTTTTAAAGAGGCTCTGCAAAGGGATGGTCCTTTGATTTCTCTAGAAGATTACATTCGCAATCATTTTATTCCTCCTTTCCCTCTCTCCAACCTCTTTCTATGTACTGATTCCTCCTTACTGCCAGCAAATATCAAGGCATTTCGATCTTCCTAGATCCTATCTTCCCCTCAAGCTACTTTTACATATATATATATATATATATGTGTATATATATACACATATATATATATATCTTCTCTATTTCTCGAACAAACTCTTGGAAAAAGCTATCAACACAGATCACCTCTACTTTTTCTTTCACCTATTTTTTTAATCCATTGCATTTAGCTGCCAATTTCATCAACTCAAATTATTCTCTCTAAAATTATCAATAATCTCTTGCCACATTTCATTTTTTTTTGTTTGTTTCTCCTCATTCTTTTCAGTCTATCTATACTGCATTTTATTCTGCTATGATCATCCTCTTCTTTCTGGATTTCCATTATATTATTATTTTCTAATTCTCCTACCTGTAGGTATAATTCTTCTCAGTCTTCATTGCTGGTACATTTTCAGTACTGTACTCCCAAACTTTGCGAGTTTTCCAATGCTGTTCTAGTTCTCTTTTCTTCTCCATATTTATTCTCTTTTGTTGGTCTTATCAGCTCTCCTGAGTTTAATGAGTTTCTATAACAGTTTCTATAAGAGGATGACTCTTATATTAAGCCCCTAGTCTCCCCAGGCTTCATCACTAACTTCCATCTGGTTATTTCCAACTGGATGTCCCAGAGACATCTCAAACTCAATGTGTATCTTTTTTGTTTGCTTGGGTTAAGTGGCTTGGCTAAGGTCATATAAGTAGTAAACATCAGCTATCAGAGGTCTAATTTGAATTCAGATCCTCCTGACTCTGGTGGTACTCTTCTCCACTGTGACACTTAGCTGCCCCCAAATTCAATAAATCCTTTATTGCATACCATATCTTCTGTTTTGTTTTGTTTTTTGCAAGACAGTGGGGGTTAAGTGGCTTGCCCAAGGCCACACAGCTAAGTAATTATTAAGTGTCTGAAGGAGTATTCCTGACTCCAGGGCCATGCCCTATCCACTGTGCCACCTAGCCACCCCTCATACCATGTCTTCTTACAAACTCCCCTTTTTCTGTTTAAGGTACCCACAATCACTCCAACGTTCAAGTTTCTTGAACAAGAAATTGTTTCCCGCTTTAATAAAAGACAGGCTAACAACACATATTTATTTGTTCACTATGCCTGCCCATAGAGGCTTCCTGGGGGAACCATATTTATAGATTGGCACTATCAGGGTCTTCAGTAATTGGGTTTTGGAATTCAATCAAAGGAGAGTTCCCTTATTTATTTCCCTGATGAGTCACATCTATCAAGGAAAGGGTCATTATCAAGGTACAGGAAAATGCCCATCCTGCTCTGGACCTTGGTGTTCAATCAGATATGATAAATGATTTTCACAAGCATGCCTTCTTCCAAGTCAGAGAAGTTATCTTGACAGAATTCTGGAGTACTTTATTTCTTAAACTGATATACACTTAAAGATAAGGTTTGCCTTTACAAATGACAACTTCCAAACCACATGTGTTCTTAAAGGTAGAAAAATATAAATTTAAAAATATATTTTAAAAGCGCAAAATTCATTGTTCGCACTAATCTTAGCATTATTCTACACTCCTCACTCTCCCATTATACATATACCGTAACTTAATAAAACTTGTCATTTCTGTCTTCATACCATGTCATGAAGCAGACCTCTTCTCTCCACATCTATCCCTTTGTACAGGCTCGCATCATTTCCCACCTAGATTATTGTAGCAAATTCTTCTATAAATTTTCCTGTCCCTATTGCTCCCAAGGTGATTTTCAATCAAGAACAGCTCTAACCCCTATTCAAACCAACTCCAATGGGTTCCTATTGAAAAGGGGAGAAAATGGTTGGGGTAGGGAAGGACTTTAAGGATTAAATCAGGAGAAATGGGATTAGGGAGGGGGAGACTTGGATTATTTTGTTAAGAATTTACCAATCTCTCTAAGGAGGGTAAGAAAGTCTTAAATTTAAATTACTATAAAAATTCACAGGTCATTACAAAATATCTTAGGTTAAGGTCTTTGAAGAAGTAGCAAGATAGTTTTAATAAGTAGTGGTATCTGTGTTGCCAATCTTTCAAGAGTTAGAGATTGAAGACAGAAGATTTAAGACCACTTAAAACTTTAAGGAATCTGCAGTTCTCTGGGATTTTAAAACTGCTCAGGGTTTTATTATAGCAAAATATTGTTACAAAGTATACTGAGAGAGAGAGCAAGCAGCCATGGGGTTTGGTTTAACCAGTTTAACCACATAGGAAGGCCCACTGATCTCCAGGTAAATTAAGGAACAACTAGAGAAAATCTCATCCTTCAGAATGGGAGAGCTTCAAGGGACAGCACTTTTTTTTTTTAGGTTTTTGCAAGGCAAATGGGGTTAAGTGGCTTGCCCAAGGCCACACGGCTAGGTAATTATTAAGTGTCTGAGGCCAGATTTGAACCCAGGTACTGCTGACTCCAAGGCAGGTGCTTTTATCCACTGCACCACCTAGCCGCCCCAGGGCACTTCTTATTAAATATATTAAATACCCTTCTGGGGTAGGTTGTAAAGAGGGTAGTGCTTGGGGAGTGGGCCTATACCTAGAAGCCAGGTAACAATCCCCAATGGCAAGACACATACTGATCCTCCCTGTCTTGAGGCGCTCCATCTCCAGGTTCAATTTCCTGTATTGTCAGGGTCCAGGGTTGGGTTAAGTGAAAAGGGGAAAATGGGGACAAGATAGGCAGGATACAATCAATAGGGGTTCATTTTACATCTCAAGGTGGGGCGCCTCCACCCATTTAACATTTAACAGCATCTAAGATCACAGATTCTGTTTCTGCTACATTCATAATTGTGTATATCATTTCCCTGAATCATTTATAAAGAAGTAGTCACAAACTGGACTAGTGAGAAAGCAAGGGCAACTAAGATGAGGAAAAGAGGGTGAGGGACCAGGCGCCCCCCAGAGTGGGCCAACTTCACAGTAGTGACAAATAGTAGAGAATGGCAAGGAGTGGGGGGTAATGCGCCCCCCAGAGTGGGCTACCCCCCAAAGCAAGGTGAGCAACTCAACTTAAAAGCTCAAGTGAGCTTTAAGGAGGACTAGGGATAAGTAGGTGGGGAGGGTATGTGCTAGAGCCGAGGTAAAGAGGTCAAAGACGTCATCGTTTCTGGCTAAGGAAGGGATCCACAGTTTTGTTGACCAAGGATGGTTTTGTGCCTGAGGGCAGGGATTTACTGAGTCCTGCCCAAGATGGGGTAAGGGTACTTTACCAAAAGTTCACTGACCTTGGCTCATAGCTGGGACAATGAGATTGGGGCGGAAGGGGGAAGATATGCGTCCAGTAATAATAATAACTATAGAGCCACATAAAACTATAAAATATATTTTCTGTCCATTATTTCCCTTATTGCCTCTACTCCACCGTTTATCTTTCAGAACCTTTCAGAGCCAGGCCCAACCTTTTTTTCCAGGCTCTCTTCTGTCATGTAACAACACCGGCACCACCTTCTGCATAGTCTTTTCTGATCCCCCAGGCCTTAGATGATAATGCCCTCCCTTCCCCTGCTACCTCTTTTTTTTTTAGGTGCTTGTTTTTTTTTGCAAGGCAATGGGGTTGAGTGGTTTGCCCAAGGCCACACAGCTGGGTCGTTATTGAGTGTCTGAGCTCGGATCTGAACCCAGGTGCTCCTGACTCCAGGGCTGGTGCTCTATCCACTGCGGAGCCGAGGGCCGGGCCGCCTGGACGCCGGAACTCCGGGGCGCCGCTCCCGGTTTCCGTTCCGCGTGGGGACCGCCGAGCGGCGGCGCCGGAAACAGCTGGGTCCGAGCCCGAGCCGGCGACTCGGGTTCCCGGATGGGGGGGGCATCCCGCCACGCGGAGCGTGCGGTCCGAGGAGGACGCGGGTCCCCCAGGGCCTCCGGGGCGCAGGCGCGGGTGCGGGCGCAGGCGCAGTGGCGGCGCCGCGGCTGAAGCCGCCGGGCGGGCGGCTTGTGGTGGCGGCTTTTAAAGCCTCGTCCCGGGGGTAGGCCGAGGGCCCCGGCCTCCGCTCCCCGCGGCGAGAGGAGCCGGCATGAAGCGGAAGGAGCTGGAAAGCTTGTTGCAGCAGGTGGGCGGCTTCGAGAAGCCCAAAGTGCTCCTGGAGCAGTACCCGACCAGGCCGCACATCGCAGGTAAGGGCCCCGCGGCGCCGCGGCCGGGCGGCCAGTGCAGCCCCGGACTAGCTGCGCGGCGCCTGCCTTACCCACGGGCCCCAAAGCCAGCCGCCTGGGCGCCCCTGGCGCGCGCCAACGCCCACTCGGGTGGAACCGGCAGGCCAGCGCCCCGCCGAGGGGGCTGCGCGATGGCAGCGGCAGAATCACCTCCGGGCTACTGTTTTATACCTGTGGGCACTCAAGCTTAAAAACGTGCCCACAGAGCCCCGGCCCTGGGGTCAGGAGGACCTGGGGTCAAATCCGGTCTCAATACTTACCTGGCTGTGTGGCCTTGGGCAAGCCACTTAACCCCGTTTGCCTTGCAAAACGTAAAAACAAAAAAAACAAACAAATGTGCCCAGATGCAGCCACCAGTGAGGGGCAGAGTTAAGCAAGTGTCATGGGACCCTAGCGCTCTTCATCCTCATCTGCTTTGCCTAACTTCCTAGACATCCTTTTAAACTGAGCTAAAATGTCACCACCTAACAAGAACTCCTTCCCCCCCTTCAATACTGATGCCTCCTCTTCTTGATTATCTCTCATTTAATCCTGTAGATATCTTGTTTGCACATAGCTATTTCCATTTTGTCTCTCAAATTAGACTGTAAGTTCCTTGAGAGCAGGAAATGGCCTTTACCTTTCTTTGTATACCCAGAGTGCCCTAGTAAGATGCCTTAGGTAGTAAAAATAACCGTTTTTGACTGACTGGATGTGAGGAACTGCTAACTTGTATAAGTTAAGATTTTAGGACAAAAGCTTAATCCTAAAAAGCTCTGCTTTTTTTTTTTCTGGGGATATTACTGAGGAAGTTTTTTATAGTGATATAGAAGTAAATCCTTTTCAGCTAGCAAAACCTATCTAGAGTTTTTATGTACCTTAATCAATATGTTTATATCTGTGTTTTCTTTGATTCTATTCAAAAACATTAATTACCAAACAATGCACCAAAAACACTTAATATTGACTTAATAGAACTTTTATGAACATTTATTGAACCGTTTTGCATTTTAACATTGATGATTAGTAGTGCCTTATTTAAAAACGACTACAACAGCCTCAGAAAACAGTACTGTTTTCTGAGTACTATATCTGAGAGCAGATGACTATATAAGTCTTAACAAGGCTTGATTCTGGCACTAGGGAAAATTGGGTATTTTAGGATGCTGCTTTCAAAAGGTATAATTAGAATGATATAATTAGAATTTAGAGGACAAGTTGGAGAAAAGGTGCTATTAAGGTAGCACTTTTTGGAATACATTATTTAAGGATGCATCATTTAGGTAACCTTTCATGTAAATGTTATGCAAATTAATTTTTATGGTGTTTGTGATATAGCAAGTTCCCATATTTCAAGAAGAATCATTTTTGCAAACTGGATTTCCATTTATGTTTATCTCTCATTTATTTTTTCTTTTTTTTTTAAAGCATGTATGCTATATACAATTCATAACACATATGATGACATTGAAAACAAAGTGGTCGGAGATCTAGGATGTGGTTGTGGAATGCTTAGTATTGGAACAGCAATGCTAGGAGCAGGGTAAGTAATTCAGTACACAATTTCTGGATCCATCTGAGTAGCATTTATGGAAGTATGTCAGTCTACATTAAGATATGTGGGAAATAAGATGTGGTGTACTACATTTTATATGAATAGCAAAAAATAAACCTCATTACCAGTGATCAAGCAATCAGCCTTCCTTTTACACCAAGCTTACTATTCTTTTTGCTTGAGTATTTCCTATTGAAATACATCAGTAAGCAAGTGTGTGTAAATATATTTTATGTATTTTCGTATGTGTTACGATTGTTTAAAAGATGTATGATTTTTTAAAAGATGTAATATACTCATTTTTGAAACTAATAACTTTTGTTTTTCATTTACAGGTTGTGTATTGGATTTGATATAGATGAAGATGCATTAGAAATATTTAGTAGAAATGTTGCAGAGTTTGAGCTGACAAATATTGACATGATTCAATGCAATGTATGTTCTTTATCTGATACAATGTCCAAGTCCTTTGACACTATAATCATGAATCCTCCCTTTGGGACCAAACATAATAAAGGTGAGTTAAAAAGAAACATGTTCTGGTAAAATATTAAAATAGAGAAGTGAAGCTTAAAAAAGGAATCAATGCAGATACCCCCAAATTGTTAGTGATTGTTGCATTGATGGTGTATCTCACTCAGCATCAGTTCATGCAGATCCTTCTAGGCTTTCCTGAATTCCCATCCCTCCTGGTTTCTAATAGGACAGTAGTGTTCCATCACATACATATTCCACAGTTTATTAAGGGTGACTAACAGCAATATGGGGTTGATGATCAACCTTAATGGACTTGCTCATTCCATCAATGCAACAATCACTAACAATTTTGGGGTATCTGCGATGGAGAATACCATCTGTATACAGAGAAAGAATTGTGGAGTTTGAACAAATACTATTACCTTCAATTTAAAAAAAAAGTTCTTATCTTATATAATTTTGCTATCTCTTATACTTTATTTTTCCTCCTTAAGGATATGATTTCTCTCTCATCACATTCAGCTTCAGTGTATACCATGGGAACAAATGTAAAGACTAACAGACTGACTTCTGTGGGGTGTGGGGGGAGGGAATCGAGACTGGGGGGAAAATTGTAAAATTCAAAATAAATAATTAGCATATAAAAAAGGAATCAATGAATATTTAGGGAACGTGATGATCAGTCATTATCATTAGACCAGTTAGTCTTTTAAATGGGCATCACTGTTCCAATTTGTTAACTTATTGATGGGGAATTGAGTTCATTTTCTACTCTTAATTTTCATCACTTTGAGTCAGGAGTAGCTGGGTTCAAATCCAGTCTCAGACACTTAATAATTACCTAGCTGTGGGGCCTTGGGCAAGCCACTTAACCCCATTTGCCTTGCAAAAACCTAAAAAGAATAACAAAAAAAATTTTCATCATTTTACATTCAATTTAAAAATTGTATTAAATGAATAATGCAGATCAACTCACAGAATTTCAGATTTAATGATTTTTAGGAGCTCTCAGTAACCAGCAGGTCAAACCCACCTCAGCCTCTTGTTGTTTTTTTTTTTTGTACCACCTGAATCTTAGAATAATTTTAACATTTTTAAATAAAGTTTTGTATTTAAAATTATCAAAATCTACACACTAATAGTAATATGGGGTGATGATCAACCATGATGGACTTGTTCATTTCATCAGTACAATAATCAAAGACAATTTTAAGGGACTTGTGATGATGCCATTCATTTCCAGAGAAAGAACTGTAGTGTTTAAATGAAGGCCAAACCTTATTATCTTCAATTTTTAAAGTTGTGTTATATACTATGTAATTTTCTTATCTCTAATTTTTTTCCTTCCATTTGAATCTGATTCTTCTCTCATAACACAAAAACAATTTCAATCTGTGTTTTTAGCATGGTTACAAATGTAAAGCCTGTATCAAATTGCTTTCTTTCAGGAGTAGGGGGAAGGGAAAGAAGAGAGGAAGAAAAATTATAAAATAAAGCTTTGCAAAAAAAAGATAGGTAAAAACTACCATTGTGTATAGTTGGAAAAATAAATAAAATAGTTATTAAGAAAAGAGAATTCTAAAACTAAAAAAAAGAAAAGAAAATTGTAAAAACCATTCAGAATTTTCCATAGCTAGGGTCATATTTGACTCTGATCCAAACTATACCCTGGAAAAATAATCCTCTTTAAGTCATACCTGACTAGTAGTTACCTAGTCTGAAGATTTCTAAGCGGGGGGGACCTATTATATCCCTAAGCAGCCCCTTTCACTAATTAGAATTTTTTTATACTTAAATTTTTAAAGGCTTTGAATAGTTAAGATGCTTTATATAATTTACTTTGGTTTTATTTAACTTAGATAAAATATGTTAAGATTAGCTTTTTGTGAAATCAAGTTTCTTATAATGGTTTGGTTATCAGCTATTTGGACAAAAGATAATTTTGTTTTTGAGTTTCTGCCTAGGGGCTGATAGCCTCATCTGATATTTTATAAATGGGCATATCAATCTATTTCCCTTAATCATACTAGTAAGGAGTTAGCATTGCTCATGGTTTTCCTCTGGATGAGGAAGAGAAAGACGACATATGACCAATTTGCCAAGGCAGTTGTAGCACAGGAGTTCGATCACTGGGCCTTAAGTCAGAAATAAGACTTCAAATCTGGCCACAGTCAATTTGTTTGCCTTACTTTTTTCATCTGTAAATAGGGATAATATTATCACCTACTTTTCAAGAATTGTGAAAGTCAAATGACAACAATAATTGCAAAGCACTTAACATAATACCTGGTACAGAATAAATCACATGTAAATGTCAGCCATTGTCACTGCACTTTTATATTATCCTTTAAATATGCTATCAATTTGCCTAACCATCTCTTTGTGCCAAAAAAAGCATATTATGTTTAGAAAATATACATCTAAATTCCAGTAAATAATTTTAATCCACCATTTTAGCAGTGTTATTAAATATAGTTTTTATTCTCTTCATAGGTATGGATATGGCATTTCTAAAGATTGCTTTACAAATGGCAAGGGTAGCAGTATATTCCTTGCATAAATCTTCGACTCGTGAAGTAAGTAGCTTTTCTTTTTATTATATTTATAGAGTCCTGAGTAACAGATTCCTACTGTACTTGATTTTGTGAACATGACACCCAATTTCTGTAGCAGTCCCTCAACCACAGAGGCTAATTTGCTTTCTCTAAGATTTGGAATAGATAGGAACTATTGGAAGAAAAGTAAACAGCTAACAAAGTAACTTTAATCAGACCCTAATTAGGATATTATAGTATAGCGTGGCAGAAAGTACATTGGACTGTGAACAAGAATCTAGGTTTGAGTCTTGGTTGTTTCAGCTTTCAGCTCCATTAATTTCTCTGTTCCTTTGTAAAAATTTACTGATGTAGGATCATAGATAGACAGCTAGAAGAGGAGGAATTGAAACCTGAAGAGGTAATTCGATTGTTTGTAGTTACATGCTAAGTACCAGAGCCAGATTTTGAATATAGGTCCTCTGATTCCAAATGTAGCATAAGTGCTACTTCTCTCTCTTTAGATCATGCTAGTTAAATCAACATTGAATACCTGAGTGCTGGGTGCTAAAAGATCCCCTCCAGGTTTAAAACTGAATAGTCTGGAATAGTAGAAGGTATCCAGGAAATATTGTTGAGTAGATAATTATAATTTAAGAGTTCTTGGACACTGATGATTGGTTTATCCAAACAATATACAGTTCCAGTGTGTTCCAAGACCTTATATATTTTTTTCCAGCAATACAGATTGAGAAAGTTGTCTGGGGCTTTGAGGTTTTAAATGATTCATTTGGTCAAATATAAACAGTTCTTTATGGTACTTCTCATTGTCAGTTACTTTAAAGTCAGAAATTGAATCTAAAATAAACCTCTTTACATAATAAATGAATCATTAAGCCAACATTCAAAACACTTACTTTTGGCTAATAAATCTGACAAGATTGCTTATCCTTCTGTTAGATCAGCTTCAATAGGAATTCTTCAGTGACAGCTATTAGTCTTAATCTTTTCCAAATGTCCTGAGATTTTTTTTTTAATTAAGTTCATAGATTGAAATAACTACTGTTAACTGATCCAGCATTTGGGAAAGCCCCATAATGCATCTTTAACAGATTGTTGGCTATATTGAGGCTCTTTATATTTTTAAAAATGTCATGCAGCCAATTAAATCTTTAAAAAATTGAGCCTTGGGACAGCCAGGTGGCACAGTGATTAGAGCGCTAGCCTTGGAAGCAGGAGGACCTGAGTTCAAATGTGACCTCAGACAATAATTATATAGCTGTGTGACCTTGGGCAAGTCACTTAACCCCATTGCCTTGCAAACCTCCTCTCCCCCCAAAAAAAGATGAGCCTTGATAAAGAATATATAGTATCAATAATAAATAATTTTTTTTAAAAAGAATATATAGTATCTAGAGGAGGTTTTTTTAGGTTTTTTGCAAGGCAATGGGGTTAAGTAAGAGTATATACTATCAGTAGAAAACTAACATTTAATTCAAGCATGATGAACTAAAATTATGCTTCAAATGAAATGACCCAACTCAGGGTAACTTATTTTTATGTTTAGCATATTCAAAAGAAAGCAGATGAATGGAAAATTAAGATGGATGTTGTAGCAGGTAAGAACCCCCCCCTAAATTTTCTTTAAAATATTCCAAAATCTGGAAGTTGGATGTTATTTGGGGCAGAAATAGTATTGCTAAATAGTATGGCTAAGATAGTCAGCTGCAGCCAACATTATTTATATAAAAATTGGGAAGAGATGGCATATAACATGCTTAGCAATATAATAAGTTCTTATATGATATTCTGATTCCCCAAGTCCAACTTTATGCTTTATTTTTCAGATGAACTTGGGTAAAAGAAAAAAATTTAGGAGATTAAAGAAAGTGGCTATTCTTCCTTTTTTTGTTATGCTTCATACAGAGCATATTTGTCTTTTTACTGCTTTTTTGGATTTGTTTTAAAGTTATTTGTAACATTTTCATTGTCTTTAAGTTTCTATGAATTCAGGGACCATGTGTAACCTGAATTCATCCTTCTATCCACACTGGCTAATTATATACTACTTTATATTTGATACTCAAATATTAAATTTTATTGTTGAATTTCTAATATTGGTTATTATTTAAAATCATTTTAAAGACAATGATTAATATATTTCAAAAATTACAGCATAGCTCATTTTTTAGATTGTTTATTTTTTATTTTTTTATTTCTTTTCTTTTTTTATTCTCATTTTGTACAAATTTTTTTTCACATTAATAAAATATTCTTGTTTAAGAGTAAACTAAATACCCCCTCCCCCATGAATATAGACTTGTTTGAGTGATAAAGTAAAGAGGAGAGAAAAAAAATTAAAATAAAAAAATAGTAATAATTGTAGGTATGGCCAGGTGGCACAATGGACGAAGCACCAGCCCTGGAGCCACGAGCACCCAAGCCCACATCCAGCCTTGTAGACCCAACAATCACCCAGCTGTGTGACATGCAAGCCACCCGATCCCCACTGCCCTGCAAAAACCAAAAAGAAGGGAAAAAAAAGACCCAAAATAAAATAAAATAGTAATAATAGTAGGGGTGGCTGGGTGGCAGACAGAGCATTGGCCCTTGAGCCAGGAGCACCCGGATCCAAATCCAGCCTCAGACACCCCAGAATCACCCTGCTTTGTGGCCCCAGGCAGGCCACCCAGCCCCATTTGCCCTGCACCCTTCCCTAAATAATAATAATAAAAAATGTGCTTCAGTCTTTGTTCCAACACCAACAACTCTGTGTCATGGGTGGATCACATTCTTATGGTAAGTCCATCACAAAAGTTACTTCCATGTTGCCATTGCTGATCGCAACTCCCTCCTTTCTCATTTCTCCATTACCATGTACTATATTTTTTCTCTCTCCTTTCACTCTGACTCAGCTGTAGGGTCGCTGAGTGGCGCAGCAGACAGATCCCCGGTCCTGGGGCCAAGAAGCCCTGAGCCCCCATACCACCCCTTAGGCCCAGAATCCACCTGGCTCTCTGGTCCTGGGAAGGCCTTCTAATCCCAGCCCCTTGCAAGAAGTAAAAAATAAAATGTGTTATATCTGACCACTCTCCCCCCATAGTCCATCCTCTCCTCCTTTATTCACATCCCCACCCCTTCCCCCTGCTCCCCCCCTCCTTTTTACTCCAGATGTCTATACCCCATTGAGTATATATGCTGTTTCCTCTCCTAGCTACCTCTGATGAGAGCAAAGGTTCCCTCATTCCCCCTTGCCTCTCCCCTTCCATATCATTGCAATAGCTCATTGTAATAAAGAAAAATCTTATATGAAATATCTTGGCCTATTCTCCCTCTCCTTTTTCTTTCTCCCATTCTATTTCCCGTTTTTCCTATGGACTCCATTTTTACACCATATTTTATCTTCAAATTCAGCTTTCTCCTGTGCTTCAACTATAAAAGCTCCCTCTACCTGCTCTATTAACTGAGATGGTTCATATGAATATTATCAGTATCATTTTTCTATGCAGGAATACATGCAGTTCATCCTCATTAAGTCCCTCATATTTCCCCCTCTCCTCCAATCTCCATGCTTCACCTGAGTCCTGTATCTGAAGATCAAACCTTCTGTTCAGCTCTGGCCATTCCAAAAGGAACATTTGAAATTCATTTGAAATTGGTTCATTGAAAGTCCATTTTTTTCCCTGGAAGAGGACCTTCAGCCTTGCTGGATAGTTCATTCTTGGTAGTATTCTAAGCTCTTTTGCCTTGTGGTATATTATATTCCAAGCCCTACGAGCTTCCAATGTAGTTGCTGCTAAGTCCTGTGTGATCCTGACTGCAGCTCCACGATATTTGAACTGTGTCCTTCTGGCTGCTTGTAATATTTTCTCTTTGACTTGGGAGTTCTGGAACTTGGCTATAATATTCCTAGGGATTGGTTTTTTGGGATCTCTTTCTCTGGGGGATTGGCAGATTCTCTGCATTTCTATTTGCCCTCTGCTTCTAGAATATCAGGGCAATTTTCCTGTAGTAATTCTTTAAAAATGCTGTCAAGGCTCTTTTCCTGATCATGACTTTTAGGTATTCCAATAATTTTTAAATTATCTTTCCTAAGTCTGTTTTCCATATCAGTTGATTTTTCGGGGTTTGTTTTTTTTTTTTTTTTTTAGATTTTTTCAAGGCAAATGGGGTTAAAGTGGCTTGCCCAAGGCCACACAGCTAGGTAATTATAAAGTGTCTGAAGCCGGATTTGAACTAAGGTACTCCTGACTCCAGGGCCAGTGCTCTATCCACTGCGCCACCTAGCTGCCCCTCAGTTGATTTTTCAATGAGATGTTACACATTTTCTAATTTTTCATTTTTTTGGTTTTGAAGTAGTAAGTCCTGATTCTGGTAAATTCATCAATCTCCCTGAATTCTATTCTTTGTCTGAAGGATTTGTTCTCCTCAGAGAGTTTTCTTATCTCTTTTTCCATCTGGCCAATTTCACTTTTTAAAGCATTCTTCTCAATAACTTTTTGAACTGTTTTGTCCATTTCACCTAAGCTGGTTTTTAGCATGCTATTTTCTTCAGCATTTTTTTGGATTTCCTTGACTAAGTTGTTGACTTCAATTTCATGTTTTTCCTGCATCTCTCTCATTTTTTTCCCAGTTTTTCTTCTAACTCCCTCATTTGATTTTCAAAATTTTTTTGAGCTCTGTCATAGCCTGAGCCCAATTTCTGTTTTTCTTGGAGTCTTTTAGATGCAGGAGCTTGTGCTTCCTCATCTTCAGACTGAGTATTTTGATCCTTCTTGGGCTCATTTGCAAAATATTTCTCAATGGTGTTCCTCTTATTTCTCTGCTTGCTCATTTTCCCAGCCTGGGCCTGGTTTGGGGGTGCTTCCTGAGCTTTTGGAACACTCCCACAAGGGTCTCAGTGTGTGAGGCTCTGTCCTCCCTCCTGGTCTGTGAATGACCTTATGCGCCCCCCTCTGCCACGGGGCTGAGGTGGGGGGCCCCTGCTGTTCTATGGGGGGGCCTAGACTGTGATCAGGATCTGAATGCGTTCAGAGCCCCAGAGTCCTGTTCTAGGGGCAAAGGACCCAGCTTGGCAGTCTCTTCACTCCCCTCCCTCAGCTCAATGGGCTCATGCCCTGGGGGCTCCTGCTTACCAGCTCCACCTGCTTCTGTTTCCTGGATCAGGGCTGGGGAAAGACCACACTGCTCTCTGTGCCCTGAGGTCTGGGCTCCATGTGCTTGGGTGTAGCTCAGGAGACTCCCCGCTGCTGTGAGCTGGGCCTCCCAGCACCCTGGGGCTGCCTCCAGGAGGCTGAAGTTCTTTTGCTCTGGTGGGCCACCCCTCCGACCCCGGGGAGCAGAGCCTTTCTGCTCTTTTCCAGGTTATCTTGAGCAGGAGAACTGCCTCTCTGGGTCCCTCTGTGGGTTCTGTCCCCCGAAAGTTTAGTTAGTCCTTAGTTTAGAAGTTTTATCAGAGAGCACCTAAGACTGGATCCTTTCTTGTCCCCATCTTGTCTCCGCCCCCAGCATAGCTCCTTTTTACTTGTTCTACTCCCTTATCCCTTCATTTTGTTTTCTGCACCTCTGTTAGTACTTAATTCCTCTTCTATCTTGTTATCATTTTAACTACCAACCATGCACTTGGTGAAGTAAAATAAGAGGGTTCTCCCTTGTGAAACAGCAAAGAAACTATAGTTTTATTTTGATGATGTAACAGAAATACTCAGAGCAATTTGGTATAGCTTATTGCTTTCTATCTCATGATGCACATGTCTCTCCAGTTTCCTCTGGAAAGAAGAGTGGCATTTGTATTCAATGATTAACTCACTCATACCTGATCATATCCTGCATGTTAGTGGTTTAGGTCCTATAGGTTCACATCCAAAACCCTTCTCCTCCCTGATTTTTTTTTTCCATTCTTTTCAGCTCTTCCACCACAAAATTACAACTAAAAGCTAAACCCCTTCCTCTGTACTCTCTGGAATACTAGTTCTAAAGATAATAAATTTACCTTCATCTTAAAGCTTTTCTTCCATTTTCTTAGCAGTCACTGAAATCTACTGAAACTACCACCTCACTTCACATGCAAATATATTTGGCCATACCCTTGAACCCAATAACCACGAAAGTACCACCACCATGTTTAAGAACTCTGAAATCTCCTTATCTGACTTTCTACCTCTCCCTCTACTTTCTTATACCAAACCCTAATCTCCAGTTCTCTTCTGGTCAATCACCCCTGCACTAGCCTTGCTTCTCTTTTCCTCATCTTGACCCCTTTAGTAAATCAGTTCAGCTCTATCTTCTCACTGTCCTCAAATCCCTTATATCATCAATTGTGCCCTGCCAAACCTCTGTTCACTGCTGTAACTTATACGTGTGTCCTACTTAAAAAAAAATCTCACACCTATTTTGACTGGTTGATTCCTTGATGTATTGGATACACTTTATTTACCTTTAGCAATCAGTATTCCCTCTCTTTACACTGGCTCTTCCAGACCTTTTCTTCTCTCCTTAAATATCCTGTCTTCCTTTGTGCCCCACTCCCTTATTAGCAGAGGACCTTGCCGAATTTACAGGAAAAAAAAGAAGCCATTCCTTGTCATCTTATCTCATTCAGATGCTTTTTGCCACTTTTTCCTCCTTCACCCACGTCACACAAAGTTGTTCTACAACCCACAGATCTGCAAAATGACCTTCAACTCATGCCTTCTCTGTACTCAAAAAAAAAAAAATCCTCACCTCCTTCCATCTTACTTATCACTTATGCTCATTGTGACTAAATTTCTTAAGATGATTGTTTACATTCTCTGTCCTCTTCTACTACGGGCAAGTCACTAAACCTAAGTTTCCAGGGGAATATTTGTAATATGTTTAGCGTAGTACCTGGCACACTATACCCGTTACAATCCAGCTTCCAACTTCATTCCAACTAGTCTCTCACTCTACTTTTCTCTCTAGGCTTTTAGGACAGGATCCTTTGCTGGATCCTTATCTAGATCATACCTATTAACTGTCCCCCACAGGGCTGTCCTGGGCCTCCTTTTTTCTCTAGTTTACTTCATGATCTTATCAATTACCATGGATTTAATTGTCTTCTCTTTGCTGATGATTCTCATCTCATATTCTCTTTGATCTCTCCATTCTTGCATCTTCAACTACCTTTCAGATTTCTCAAACTGGATGTCTAGTGAATTGTCCAAAATTAAACTCATCATTTCTCTTCCTAAATACCTTTTCCCTTCTGAATGTCAAGGATACCACCAACCTCTCTGGAATTGTCTTCCATGACGCCTCACTATCCTATCTCCACACCTCAGCCCTGTTTACCTCACCTTTTGTCCCCTTCTCTGCTTTGATATTGCTATCACCCTGATTGCAGGCTATCAATCCATCTTTCATTCAACCAAAGAAATTTCTCACATCCTGCCCCCAGTTGTTCCTCCTAACTTTAAAAGTGGATTCAAAGCCCTTTACCTTTCCAGTGTTTTGCACCATCTCTCAGCTCTGGATATTTTCTTTAGTTGTCTGCCATACCAGGAATGCTATCCCTTTTTATCTGGTTTCCCAATTAAAATACTATCCAATCACTAGAATTAATTTCCTTCTTATTCTGTATGCTCATTGTCCCCCCCCCCTTCAGTATGGGAGTTCTTTTTATTCCTAGCACATGAGATGGTCCCTGGCAAGAGTATAGGATTAATGTAGTTATATGTACAATAGCTGGGTGGAGGATGTGGTCCATGAATAGCAACCAGCTTGAAAAGAAATGAAGATAGAAAATAAATATTTGCTAAAAAATAATTAGAAAGCATAAATTATACAAAGGGGAGTTGAAGAGGATAGAGGTAGGTGGGCATATTTTTGTTAACTTTTTATGCCAGTCTAAGGAGTTTATAGAGTTTTTATTCAGAAGAAATTAGGTAATTGAAATATTTTAAAGCAGTAAAGTGCTTTGATTTGTGCAAAATAAGATCAGCTCTGCAATTATGTGGTGAATGGATAGAATATTGGAAGTAGGAAAGGAATCTGGACACTCCAGTTATGGTGGGAATGAAAGAAGAAAGATACAAGGTTCTTCCCATGTGAAGTTTTGATCCAAGTAGATGCTTACCTCTTCTTTTTTGGGGTTAAGTGATTTGCCCAAGGTCACTGAGCTAGGTAATCATTATGTGTCTAAGGCTAGATCTGAACTCAGGTCCTCTTGACTCCCGGGCTGGTGCTCTATCCACTGCACCAGCTATCTGCCTCCTGGATGCTTGCCTCTTAAAGGACATTCCTAACAATGTACTACTAATATTTATGGAGCTAGAAAGAGAAACTGTCTACACCCTACTTTTCCTTGTAAGTCACAGCAATAGCACTCTACATGTATTTTATGTTTTTACTCAGGTTATTAATGTAATGACTAGCAGAGAATCAAACTTTGGCATTTTTCTAATTAAATGCTTCTTAATTATGCAAGGTAGCTTTCATACTTTTTCACTTGATAAAATTCTATGAAAGGCTTCACCAGACTACCAAAAAGGACCTTGAAACAAAGGTTTTAGAAGTAAGCAGACTTTGAAACTATCCCATTCCCTTACCAAATACTTTATATTTTTAATCATTGCAGACTTTTAAGTTCAAGTTTAGCAAGACCAATTATTCGCTTTCAGCATTCATAATCAAGTTTTCCTTCATTAATCTGTATTTTCTTTTAAGCAAGATAGGAAAATAAAAAAAAAATTTAAAAACTCTTAAAAGTTTAGAACCCACTTTTTAAAGTATTGGTACCAAATCAGTTTTAAATGCTATCTTTGAATTAAATCATTGTTTTTTGTCTTCCCAGAGCTACGATATGACCTACCAGCATCATACAAATTTCATAAGAAAAAAACAGTAAGTCAAGTTTATAAACCACTGAAAGATGAGACTTTTAGAAGTAATGGGGAACTTAGAGATCATGATTGAATATTTACAAACGAGAAGTGAAAAGGTGGATATTTACTCAGTAAATGACCAAAGCATAGAACAAAAAAATCTGTAGGAATGAATTCTATTACATAAATGTTGAACTATTAAACAGTCATTTGATAGTAAATCTTATAAAAATGGCAGTTGGGACAATTTTGTCTTTTATATAGTATATATATTTTATTTGTTGGTATTTCCAACATCACAGAACTTCACTGAAAGAACCTTTCTTTTGATGTTCAGATCAATGTCTGAAATGCCAACATTTGATATGATGAACAAAACTATACATATTAAAAAACCCAGAATAAGGATACTTGAACAACAAAAACAAGTTAAACAAAAATAGCCTCTCCTTCTATTATAGGTGGACATTGAAGTGGATTTAGTTCGATTTTCTTTTTAAAGACCCTCGAATCTGACAGCTTAAAATTTATTTAAAATGAATAAAATTTTTTTTTTTAATCAAGCTACTGGTCTCCAGCTCCATTTTCAGTTTTCATTTGTTTTGGTGCAGGCTCTTCTTTTTCAGGTTCTTCTCGTGTCCTTTTAAGAGATCCTATTTAAAAGACAATTGCATTCAGACCAAACTAATGTTAAACTCATCCAAAACTAAGTTTAAATAATAATAAATTTATTAAAAACTTATAAAACTAGAAAGTACTTGGTGCTCTTTGTGAAACTGTCTAAAATCTCAAGAAGAGTTTCTTAATGTTCACAGAAGGTAGCCTGAGTCAAAACCAATTTTTCCAACTTATTATACAACATGAAATATGACAATTTCTAAATAATCCAAGAAATTTAATTTTATCCAGGTATTTAAAAATCAAATTTGTCTCTCCCTCTTCTCCCTATGAAGATTCAGAAGATTAAAGGGAGAGAGCAGAGAAGTTTCTTAAACATATATGGGGAAAAACCTCTATCCTTGTAAGAACTAGACTATCAATTCTGGTAATTCTACTATATAAAGTCTTTACCTTGGTTGGTAACTATAAAGAGGTGAAAAGCAGAACAGAAAAATATGCTATGTTTAAATTTAATATTTGACATGAATTAGCAACATACAGGGATGAGCTTTCTTTGTTCTGAATGTCACCACACTCATTAATTTGGTGCTTTGTATTTATTTTTTTATTTTTCTAATTATATATTATTGCAATATTTCAACATTCATCATTTGCATATTTGAGTTACACATTTTTCTATACCCCTCCCAGCATCAAACAGTCTGGTAAAAGTTGTACATATTTAAAGGGTCATCCTCAGCCAACACAAAAACTGTGTAATAAAGCTTACCTCCAGCATCACCATTTTCCTGTTCTTCATCACTATCAAATTTTGTTTTCTTGCCTTGGAATTGTATTTTTCCTTTATTGGGTGTACCCTGAACAGCTTTACCACCTCCTCTTCCCTTTCCTTTAAATTTGCGACCTATAATAAGAGTTTTTTAAGATTTTGAAAGCTTGTTTCTCTATTTTTGGTTTATGTAGCAGTTAGAATTTCTACAACTCCATTAAACAGTGTTAACAACAGACATCTGTTTTTTTTATTATTTCTGCATCTTTGTTTTAGATAATGTTTATTAAAATGATCCATTTATCCCAGTTTTCTTTTTTTGGTTAAGATTTTTTCAGATGAGCTAATAATAAGCACAGGTAAATTAGAAATTAAATTATTGCTTCTTGCAGTCATTCAGCTAAAAAGTTGAAATAATTAGGAACTTAAGTAAACAATCAAACCCATAAAATAAAATAAGTTTTAAAATTCTCAATTTTCCAGAATTGTACAATTCAATGTAACTTCAATTACCTTTGGACTTCAACTTATTTAGGGATTCCTGTTGGTCTTCAATGATTTTTTTCAAAGCTTCTTTTTCTGTTTCTCCTTCTAATACTTCCCATGTTACATCTTTGTTTCTTAATTTTAAGTTTCCATCGTTTGCTTCATTGGCTTTGTTCAGTGCTTCTTTTGCTTTTTCTTTAAAAAGGATTATTCCCTATATCAAAGAAAAGTCATACACATTATATCCTAATCCCCAAGTACATTAAAATAGGAAAATAATTTTACTATCTTTATAGCTCTGGAAAAAATGATAAATTCAAAACTAAGAAATCATTTATAAATCTTACAGTCTTCTGAGCACTAGGAAGTCTTTCCCCATCTTCACAAGACTCCTTACACTTAGTTATTAACATTTTTAAGCTTGACAAACTAGCCTAGAGGAAAAAATCTACTGTTCAGAGATAAAAAAAAATCTGCTGTTCCAAAGATCTTGAAAAGGAACACTGAAAAATACCCCCCCTGGTGCTTCTAATGCTATGCATTTATTTGATTAAGACAATCACACATTCAGGAAGACAATAACAGAAGATGAAAACCTGTCCAAATTCTTCTGTTAGAACCTAACAATGAGACATCAAAAATGCTATCTGAGACAAAAACACAGTACTCACAAATAAGTTGCAGTACTACCTACACACCTTGAGAAAAGTGAACTTATCAAATGAAAATGTTTCATGGCTATAGTTTCCCACCACCACCACCAAAAAAAAAAAAAAAAAAAAATCAATGGGGAGAGAACATTTTATTCTTAAGAAAAAAAAGCAACCATAGTTCTGAATGAAGTTTTTTAATTGCTGAAATAAAACACATTTATAACCTCTTTTGCTCCTCTGATGAAATCTATCCATTTTATTTCTCCATGATTAGAGAAAAGTGTATGCAGATCTTCTCTACAGGTTTGATCATCTAAATCACCCGAAAATTTCAGCAAGCATCCAATCTTTTCATCCAGGGATTTCTAAAAGACCATAAATAAGACTAATGAGGAAATGATTGTCATTCACCTATGGAAAAAATTAGTCTAGTATAAGATAATATAATATTCAAGATCTCAGAAAATTTCTGCAAAAGCTATCATAGAATTCAATAAAAATTCTAGTATATCTTTGATCTAATTATGTTCAAAATAGCTGCTGACTATGTTGACAAGTTATTCCCTTATCCTAAGAATCTCCTTTATTAAAATTTCCTTCATATCATGATCTTTTCTAAAACTCCATCTTTACTTAAGTACTAATTAACATAGTTGATTTAACCAAACCATGTTCATTAGAGATTAATTTAGATAAGTAATACTTTGGGCCTTACAAATACTAACTTAAGTTGTTGAACTATTCCAATTAAGTCCATGTTCTACACTGATACAATCAAAATGGTTACTTTTAACTGTAGAAGATAAACTAACCCAGCTTCATTATTTACATGTTTGAATGATAAAGAATATTAACACTTTTACATAACAAAAATACTTGCCAATTCAGCATCTTCTGCTTGCCTCTGTTTTTCTTCTTGCTCTCTACAAAATAACATCATCATTGAATTTGGAAAAGAATCTTAAAATTAATCCAGTCTTAAACAATTTGATAAATAACAAGGTAAAGGCCTACAAGCAATCTTCACCAGGTCACAAAGTTAATAACCAAGTTGAACTAGTACTCACTCTTCATTATAAAGATGGCAATTTTTGTAGTCCAGTTATCCTGGAATTTTCATGCTCTTTGCAAGCATTTTTAAGCTATCTAAACTTGGAACTCAATATCTTAAAATAGCTCACTCTCACAGCCTGATCTAATTTTCACAAATAGTCCAGTAAAATTAATTCTCCCTTCAAAAATTGGGGCATCTTCTAATGACCATTTCAAGGTCTGAGATAATCTGCCACATACCAAATACTTTTGAAATGTAAATAGAAAATAGTTCTAAATTTTACTTCCACAATACTCACTGTTTAGCTTTTGCTTTAGCTTCTACTTTATTTTGCTTCCTTTCTTCATTCTTCTTGGCAAAGTAATCTTCCCTAAAGAACAGATAATTTACCTATTAAATGTTAGGAAGAAGCCCTAAATATTATGATTACAAAATAAGAAACAACTTTTCCCACTTGGTTAAGAACAACAGAACCACCCTTGGAAGGTAAGTTGTGCCAACCTTCAAAGCCACACAACTATTTAGCACAGGGTTCCTGGTAAAATTTAACTTCCTCATATGTGTTTCATAGTTAGCATATACTGTCCTCTAATTCTGGTTTTGTTTTTTTAAATTACTTTGCATCATATATAGTAATCTTAATTACATTTATAGGATCCCAAATACTGAGGGCAATTATCACTCAGATAAGATTCCATGAAGATTTTTCAAAGGGAGAGCTCTTAGGTTTATTTTTCACCATATTTCCATATAATACACTCCTCAATGTCAACCAATTCTATCCTCAATATTATTTTGTCTAAAGTTTTCTTTTCACAGAACACAATTTGATTTCTGGAATGTATTACTGAGAAGTGACAGATTTTTCTCTCAGAAAGATAAAAATTCACATATTTCTATCACCATCATATGTGTACCTGGTTTCTAGAAAATCAGCCAACACTTGAGTTCCTTTGCTTTTAATTATTGCCAAATTCAAAGTTGTGAGGTAAAAAATTAATTTTAGTTTACATCTCAAAGGAAGAAGATTAAACAAAATTTTCCTTTTCTGAAGCCAAAGCTGAGTGTTTTACCATTTATTCGTTGTGAATTTTATTGGTTCCTTAAATACTTTTCGTTTGAAGATTCTATCCCTCATAATTCCCATCAATATTCCCCTCAGTTATTTTTTCTTAATTATACTTTTACAATGAAATTTATTCTAAATATATTTTGTCCATAATTTACACTTACACAATTATAAAGAAGCCACTTGGTATTTTGATTTAATACTGGAATAAATATAATAAGGACTATCATTACTTCTACTATATTAACCCAATCCACCCACATACAACCAAAGTTCTTATGGCTACTTAATTCTTTTTTTAAATTTTCATCATTCCAATTGTCCTTACAAGTCTGATCATTCTACTATACTATGGTTGACAGAATGATCATAGCAAAGATTTGCTGGGGAACCTGTTAAAAACAAAAAACATTTTTCAAGGCTGGACAGTTAGGCTTGTGTTAACAATGTCAAATAAAATGGGTTTCAATATTGGCACGAGAACTCACAAGAGCCTAGACCATCAAATTTAGGTTAAATCTGCATTAAAGACACTTAAAAGCATGTTAAAAGCAGTTCAATAGGATGTCACCATCATAGTCTTCTATGTAGAAGGAACATTATACCATAAAGGAATCCCACCTGATACCAGACTACTCTCTACTAAGTCTTAGGCAGCCCATCCTCCGGATTCTCTTTTACAATGTAAAAGACCTCAGAAATCAGTTTCTTTCTCTTATTTTTATTGAACTATACAGTGACAGTGATTGAAAACTAAAAGAAACCCATTTTCTCTCTGGACAATCCTAATATAGAAAATTCTCCGATATACTGAGTCAATTCTACCTTCCCATAACTTCTACCAAGCTCTGAAATAACAATCACCTCTTCCCTTCCCTCCAAGTTAATAAGCCCTTCAAATATATTATCCCTCAAGTTCCTTTACAAGATGAAAGTTCCTTCAATTATTTCCAAGCTAATATAGTTTGAAGACTCATTTACCATTTGTAATCCTACTCTGAGTTTATCTCTAAACTACTTGAAATGCAGGGCTCAGAATTACACAAAATCCTCTAGCTGCAGTCTGGGATGGAGAGTGACTACATGAATTTTCCCTCAATACTACATTAACATAATATAGAACAGCTTTTTCTGACAAGCATGTTATACTACTGATTCACTTAATTTGCTTTTAGTTATCCTCAGAGCTTTTCCCAAGAAATATCTTCATCTTGTACATATACATTTTTAAAAACAAAAATGCCAGACTTAACATCTCAAAGTCTAACAGGACTTTTATTTCCTTTCTATACATTCAAAATGTTGATCAGCCCTGTGGATGCCACTAAAAATTCTATACGTTAATATCAACCATTATCAAACATTTGGGTCTACCTGTTCAATGTACTACTACAACTTCATTTTTATGGCTTTGTAAAACTAGTTGATTCATTATTTACGATTATGTAAATTAAAGATTAAAAATTCATTAAATTGTAGACTATTGTCAGTTACTTTTTTCATTTCAACAAAAAGGTAACAAGATTCAAAAATCTAAGTCTAGATTTATTACTGTCTATATGTGCTAATCTACTAATCAAATATGCTGATAAATTATCAGAATTGCACTGGCTTATAACAAGCACTACTTCAAATAGTAAACTTGGAAATGACACAAAAGGCTTACAGAAGCTCAGAAAGATTTCCATAGGAAATCCTCATCCTCAGAAAACAATGAAAATGATGGAGAAAAAAAGCAAAACAAATTTTTAAATAAAAAAAATTCATGATAAGAATGATGTTTACAGTTAAATGTAAGACAGAGAAAACTCATTATGAAATACAATTTCAACAGTGGTAACGCTCCTGACATTGGTACTTATTATAATCTATCCAGGAAAACTGGATAAAACATTGCAATCTCAGGAAACAGCTAATAAAAATACTGTTCCCAGTATAAAGCCAGAAACAAAATGCCAGCTTGTACAAAAAAATCATCCCAACATTTTGAAACTTTCCCAAAACCTGCATGTTAAATCAAAATAAAATAATAGATTTATCACTGACGACACTTCACACAGCAATCATCTCATATGAAATAGTCAGACCTTAAATGAGTCTTATCTTCATAAGGACTCCTAAAAGCTCCCAACATGCTATGCTACCCTTGAAGCTCCCCTCCCTTACTACTTCACCTTCCTAATTTAATCTTAATTGTAGCATTATTAAACCAACTTACTTAAAGAGTATCAGCAGCTCTGTATCTTTGTATTTTTGTCCAGGGGTTTCTATAAACTTCTTAGCAGATTCAACACTATCAAACACAGCAAATATTGATCCCTATTAAGTAATAAGAAATTATTTCAAAGGAGCAGATTAGTGATACTTTATTCAATTCTAGAATTTCATGTTTTGCTAAGAATCCTATAAATTCTCATACCTTAAATGCTTTATGTAATGTTCTCCTCATTTGAATATTTTGTACTTGACCTTTACCTTCTAACCATTCTTTTATGTCATCAAGGGTTGCATCTGTTGGAAAACCTTTCTAGGGAGAGCAGAGAAGGAAAAGATTGATTAATTAAAAATAGCAATATCCAGAAAATGACATTTCAACTAAATAAATCAAAACAATCTGAGAAAACATGGAATTCAAACATAGCATATTCTTGGCAATATAGCACAATTAAGTTGTTTATATCTTATAGTAGAAATAAATCTACGTGGAAAATTTGGAATCACTCTCAAATAGTTATTAAAGAATGTGTCAGCCAAGAATCAAATTTATGGCCATAAGAAAAATCAGCTGAGAAATGAATTTGGGAAAGATGAATTTCATATTAAAAGACTTTGCATATAAAAAAAAGAATATAAAGTAAGCTCCAAAGCAAAAATTCCAACTTACAACATAGATAGATCTGTTTTTTACTTCATTTTTATACTCATCTGTTACTTCAGGGAGGGGTTTGCTTGGAGATCTTCTGATTTTAGTTTTGTCCTCACTAACTTCCATGAGTTCTGCCTTTGATTTCTTTAGAGCACTTCTTATTACATCAAAGTCTTTTGTTAGCTTGCTTAATCTTAAAAACAAAAGGGGGGGGGGGAGTCACTGGGAAAGCAGCATCAAGTATCAAGACCCCTAAGATTTTTTTACAAAGATTTTTACCTGTTAAATTTGATCATGGTCTCCAAAGGAACCCAGCCATCATCTATTTTGATCTGTTCCTTTAAAAATTTGTCTCGTGGAAGATTAAAGTCACCGAAATAGTACTGTAAAATGATTATAACATATTGTCATTGCAAATATTCACAAGGAAATTTGACTTAAGTTCTGACTAGTTATAAAGGAATGCCATAATTTCATTTATATGAACCAAGTATAAGGATGACAATGACCTAGAAAGAAACACAAAAAAAGGCAATTTATCTTAAATATTATATTAAAATGGTTATAGAAGGTAACTATTCATTTAGCATAAACCCATAACTAGTAAGACTTAAGTTACTGAATATCCTTGGGGATTCATACCATACACATCAGTAGAATCCTCAAACAGTCCAAACAGAAGCTGTCCTTTTCTGAATGTCAGAATTTATCAAAGAATCAAGCTCAAGGATACACTACAAAAAGTTTTTTTTTTAGGTTTTTGCAAGGCAAACAGGGTTAAGTGGCTTGCCCCAAGGCCACACAGCTAGGTAATTATTAAGTGTCTGAGACCGCATTCAAGGCCGGTGCTTTATCCACTACTCCACCTAGCCGCCCCCAAAATGTTGGGTTTTTTTACTACAAGTGTTCAGACAGCATAATCATAAGAAGTTCCTTCTTTAGAACTCCCTCAAAAATGAAACATCTACCTCTACTTTATCAGGAAATCAGCCAACTCTAATTGACAGTAATTTATAACCATATGTACATTCTGATCTTTTTATAATACTAAAGCTATCAGAAATGTTAGTAAGTTTATTGGAAATAATTATGCAGTCCAGAAGATTTATACAAACAAGTTGGAGAAAGCCCATGAATGTATTTGGCAACGTAAAAGTGTACGATTTGCAAAGATCACAATTTACTGTGACTATGTATGAAATTGAGATTCCCTAGTCAGACCATGAAACAGTAATAGTACATATCCTAATTAGAGTTCCAAGTTAAAAGACTTTAGATGACAATTTTAATTATGAAGTTTAATTAGAAAACAGATGTGTGAATAAGGCAGAGAAACTGGAATTACTTTGCCTGAAAGAAGTTTGGTAAAACTTCAGTGATATGAAGGATTATTAAACAGAAAGTGATAATTAACTCTCCTCTATGTCCAGTGAAAACAGAACTAGAAAATAGGCTTTAAAACAAGAAAAATTTCTAAATTCAAAGGTTCAACCATCACTACATTGAATTACTGAAATGATCTAAGGTAGAAGAGAGTTGAATATAGTGTCTTTAAAAACAGTTGAATGGCACCTCTCCAGAATGTTTGAGATAATCTTATCTAAAATCAGAAAGTCACAAGATGACCTTTCTGAGGCCTCTTCTATTTTTATAATTCCACCACAGACCAATAGCATATATTAATGTATTTGCCATCATCAACAGACTGGCATAGTTTCATGTGAATTAGTTAAAAATACAACAAAGTTTAAGTACTACTGGTATCTATTTTATAAACTCAAACATTCCCCCCATTAGAGGTGAGTTTTATAGGTTATCAGCACAGGAATCATACCTCAATTTGTTGGCATATTTTGGACTCCAGATCAGTCATTTTTTCACTATCACCATTCTCAGCCATGGTGGGAGCCTGTAATTTTTCAAAAGAAGTCACCATAAAGTTACATTATTTTTCAGTTAAATGTGTCTATATAAACTAAAAGATAAGTACCCAATGCCTTCTCCTACAGGTTCTGAATGATTGTTTATAATTTAGGAATACTGGCAGTATCATATCTATGCTAAATCTGGTCAATCAACTTAAAGACCAAAGATGGATTAGCTGCAAAAATCAGGCACCAACTTTTTTTTTGCAAGGCAAACAGGATTAAGTGACTTGCCCAAGGTCACACAGCAGATCTGAACTCAGGTCCTCCTGAAACCAGGGCTGGTGCCCTATCCACTAAGCCACCTAGCCAACCCAGGCAACAACTTTCTATGACATTTTCCTTTAAACATAGAGAATTTCATCTTGAATCACATTAGCCCATTAAAATATAGAACTCCTAAAATATCTAGTTAGTGAATATGTATGAAGGGGAAAAAATGATAAAAGAAGCTAGTTAACATTTATTAGCATCAGTTCTTTGGCCCAGATAGGTAAAAAAATGCATTGGTTTGTAGAGCTCTTTTTTAAAATCCATTATTTGACAGAGTAAGAGTAAATCCCATCTGATATTTAAAGGTTTACAAAGCACTTTCCTGGCAGTAACCCTGAGAGTAGGAAGAGTAAATCTTATCATTTTGTAAATGAGGAAATAAGTAAAGAGAAGTTAATCAATTTTTATACTAACTCAAGACTGAAAGTTCTGAGCTGAGTTTGCAATCTAGGTTTCCTGAGTGCAAATCCAAAGATAGTTACACTTTTGGCTCATCTATAAAAACTTGGGAAACTTATCTGGGGATATCTTAATGGCCTATTTTCTAATACAATTTCAATTTGTAATAAATTCATCCAAAACTTTTACAATATTAATCTTAGATGAACTGATGTCAAAATAGTTTTTAAAATGTTTCCAAAACCTATTTCCTGATTCATGAATATTATAAATAGAAACTATAAATTTTCTTTTCAATAACATTAAAAAAGCAGTATTCTCTTTCTGATCTTAGAGCCCTTATGGAAAAACAAACAAATTAAAAAATGTATAGGATAGAATTGAAGGGCTAAAAGAAATCTTAAAAGCAATTTTTGCCCCAACTAGGTGACACAGTGGCTAGAACACCCGCTGGAGTCAGGAGTACCTGGGTACAAATCCGGCCTAAGACACTTATGATTACCTAGCTGTATGGCCTTGGGCAAGCCACTTAACCCCATTGCCTTAAATAAATTTTTTTTTTTAGGTTTTTGCAAGGTAAACGGCCTTAATCCTAGTAGTGGTAAAAAAGATTATGGCAAAGAAAAAACACTGACTACGAAGAAGAGCATTGGTTATTTCCTATGTAGTAAGGGAATACTTTGAAACCTAAATTATGGTCTAAACGATGGTTTATAAGAGTGTGGCCGGGGGCAGCTAGGTGGCGCAGTGGATAGAGCAGCGGCCCTGGAGTCAGGGGGTCCCGAGTTCAAATCTGTATCAGTTATTACCTACTTATGTGACCTGGCAAGCCACTTAAACCCCATTTACCTTGCAAAACCTAAAAAAAAAACCCAAAAGTGTGGCCAGAGTGATTTCTGCATTCCGACAAGCGCTTCACTGCGGAGTAAATGGGCCTGCAGCGGGCCGGGCCGGAGGCTGTGAAGCCGCGCAGCTCGCTCCTTCCAGATGGCCGCAGGCGCTCGGCAGCTCGTCCCAGTCACACTTGAGTTATCTGCGCAAGGAAAACCCTCAAGCCCCTCCATGCCATGCCCCTGCCCGCTGGCTGCCTGCCTGGCTTTGGAAGGGCACGCGGAACCGGCAGAGCCCTCGGACCGACAGCGCGGCTTTGTCCCGGGCACGCCCGCCGCGCGCTGGCACCAGCCCCGGCTCCCTGGCGCGGCGGGCAGCGGGCCCTCCGCCCTCGCCCGGCCATGGTGGCGCCCCGCGGCCCCCTCCGCCAGCACGCCGCGGCCCGCGGGCTCTCCGAGCGGCCCGGAGGCCTGGCGCAGGGCCGGCCGCGGGCAGGGCCGCGGGCTCCCACGCGGAGGCGCCGCCGCCGCCTCTTCCCGGCCCGGAGCCCCAGGAGGCCGAGAGCGCCCGGCGCCCGCGTGCCGGGCCGCGTCCGGGCTTCTTCCCGGGGGGCGGCCGGAGCGGTGGGCGGGCCCGCACGTGCGCGGGGCCCGCGGACCCGGCCAGGCGCCGGAGGCCGTGGCGCCCGGGCCCCGCGGCGTCGGGGCGGGAGCGTGGAGCGGAAAAGGAGGCGCGCCGCTGCCGCCCTCTCCGGGAGACGAGCGGCTCCGGAGGCCCCTCACCTTTCCGTGAGGTTCGGGCAGGCTGGCGGCGCCGCCACGGCCGCACACCGGCGATGTCCCTCCCGGGCCCGGAGCAGCGGCGCCGCCCGCGCGCGGCCGCTATTTAAAGGCCGGAGCTGGGCCCTGGCCCAGCAGCCCCCGCGGCCGGAGGCGGAGCCGCGGTGGGGGCGGAGCCGCGGTGAGGGCGGAGCCTGCGCGGGCCGGCCGGCGCCGCGGGGGGGGGGCGGCTGGCGGGCAGGCCGTTGTGCGCGCGCATCCCGCCCGGGCCGGGCCGGCGCGGAGCGGCTGCAAGCGGCGGCAGCGGGGCGGGGCGTGAAGCCAACAGGGCGGCCAGGTGGCGCAGCCCGCCGTCAGGAGGCCCGGGGTTCAAGTGCGGCCTCAGACGCTTGATACTGATAATGACCCAGCCGTGTGGCCTTGGGCGAGCCCCTTAACCCCATTTGCCTTGCAAAAACCTAATATTTTGAGTTTTACAATTTTCACCCAATCTTATTTCCTTCCCACCACCCCCCACAGAAGGCAATTTGTCAGTCTTTACATTGTTTCCATGGTATTCATTGATCCAAATTGAATGTGATGAGACAGAAATCACATCCTTAAAGAAGAAACATAAAGTCTAAGAGATAACAAAATCAGACAATAAGATTTTTTTTTCTAAATTAAAGGAAATAGTCCTTGAACTTTATTCAAACTCCACAACTCTGTATCTGGATCCAGATGGTATTTTTCATCACAGAAAGCTCAAAATTGTCCCTGATTGTTGCACTGATGGAATGAATGCGTCCATCAAGGTTGATCATCCCCCCCATGTTGCCGTTAGGGTGTACAGTGTTCTTCTGGTTCTGCTCATCTCACTCAGCATCAGTTCATGCAAATCCCTCCAGGCTTCCCTGAATCCCCGTCCCTCCTGGTTTCTAATAGAACAATAGTGTTTCATGACAGACATATACCACAGTTTGCTAAGCCATTCCCCAGTTGAAGGACATTTACTTCATTTCCATTTCCATTTCCATTTCCACCACAAACAGGTCTGCTATGAATATTTTTATGCAAGTGATGTTTTTACCCATTTTTCCTCATCTCTTCAGGGTATAGACCCAGCAGTGGTATTGCTGGGTCAAAGGGTATGCACATTTTTGTTGCCCTTTGGGCATAGCTCCAAATTTCTCTCCAGAAAGGTTGGATGAGTTCACAGCTCCACCAACAGTGTAATAGTGTCCCAGATTTCCCACAACCCTTCCAACAATGATCATTGTCCTTTCTGGTCATACTGGCCAGTCTGAGAGGTGTGAGGTGGTACCTCAGAGAAGCTTTAATTTGCATTTCCAAGAGAATTTATACTATAACTTCAATACTGTAGAGAGCTAGGTGGCACAGTATAAGGCCAGTATTGGAGTAAGAAAGACTAAACTTTCTATGCACAAATCTGATCTCAAACAGTTACTAGCTATGTGACCCTAGGTGATTCACTTAACCTTATTTGCCTCAGTTTCCTGAGGAAAGGAAAGTAATATGGAAAAGGAACAATAAAGTAAGCTGGAAAACGAAAAATGGGAAATCACTGTAGTAGCTTTGCCAAGAAACCCTAAATAGGATCATAAAGAGTTGAACACAATTGAAATGAATGAACTACAAAATCAATACTGTAAAAATGAACAATTCTGGCAAACTTAAGAACTCTGATTGATGTAATGATTAACCATGATTCCAGAAGCTTGATTACTAAAGAATGTTATCTAATTCATGAGAAAGAAGTAATGAACTAATATCTAGAATGTTCTCATTTTTGGATACATTTTTGGATGTGAACAATGATTTGTTTTGCTTGATTATGCTTACAGGATTTTGGGTTGGTTTTTTTTTTTCTTTCTATGGGAGCCTAAAAGCTGGTCTGGAGCAATTTCCCATGAAATCGGGAATGTCCTAATTTGTTCTAAGGGTATGGATACATACTTTAATACAGCCTGGAATGACTTGAATGCTAGATAATTGAAAGACAAAAATTTTGTTAAAAATAAATATATATTCTCTTCTATATATCTTCAGTCTTTCATCATGATCTGAAGATGAAGAAAAACATCAAATTCTTGGAGTTAGAGGAGGAATGGGCTCATTTATTTTTTTAAAAAAACCTAAAGACAACATGAACTCATCACCCATTTTAGACTTTCTAGAACAAATCATTTCCATTATCATCAAAGTAGAACCTCTAATGAATTATCCTGGACAATCTACAAAAAGACAGGTTTCACTTATTTGAAACAAGAAAATTACAGTGAGTGTTTCCCTTTAGATCTTTGGTGAATATTGTCACCTTGTATTTATTAATGTGATAGTAAAGTTTGTTTACTTTGTTCCTTTGTTGAAATGACTACACCAAAAACAGTTTATTGTACCATTGCTCCCGGGGATTTCTTGGCAAAAGAGTAGAGTGATTTATCATTTCCTTCTCTAGCTCATTTTACAGGTGAGAAAACTGAGACAAGTAGGATTAAGAGGCTAGCCCAAGTCACACAGCTACTGTTTGAGACCTGATTTGAACTCAGGAAGATCATTCTTCCTAACACCACTTTACTAATTGACATCCATCTCCAAGAAAAGTAATTGGTCTCAATTTTCTCAGTTAAAACTAAAAGGGTTGATAAAGTTAAGTCTTGAGAAGAAAGTTTAGAACGTCCCCTATAGATAGTATGATAATCAAATAGGAATAGAAGCATTCCCAATGTAATGAGGGTAAATCAAAATGCTCTTCTGAATTCCTGGTCACTTATATATAACCTGGAATGACTTGAACTTTGAGACAATTAAGCCATCCCTTATTGATCCTTATGCTGGGAGAATGAACTAAAGTGTTGGCAACTGAGGCTGAAAAAGCTGTCCACTCAGTAAACTAAAGAGAGAGAGCAGAAAGACCCCATTTACTCCCTCCCTTCTTTTGAACATACTGTTTGAGATTCTGTTAACTCTCCTATGGATTTTCAGAAAGGGGGGAAAAAAGAATGTTCCACTCCCAAACATTGCAGCATAAGGCTTTCCTAGAGTGTGAATTGCCCAAAAGAAGGTGCTTCCTGCAACTTTATTAAAAATGAGTGTTACCAGTAGTAACTCCAAAAGGATGATGGAGATAAAAGGAATAAGAAAGCTCAAGTCATGCCCTGGCTTGCCAAGAAATTCATATTTATGAGTTCCACAAACAGTGTAGGTCAGAGAAGAAAATGAAATATCTATTCATTGTTATCAAAATGTACCTTTAGGGGCGGCTAGGTGGTGCAGTGGATAGAACACGGACCCTGGAGTCAGGAGTACCTGAATTCAAATCCTGCCTCAGACAATAATTACCTAGCTGTGTGGCCTTGGGCAAGCCACTTAACCCCATTGCCTTGCAAAACTTCTTAAAAAAAATACACCTTTACCTTTCAGAGCATAATGGATCATTGACTCGGTTTTAAAATATTTATTAATGCACATTCAAGACTATGTGTTTTAAACATTTCTTTTTGAGGTGGAAGTCATAAATAGCTGTCTTCTGATAGCCACTCTGAAAAATGATTTTTTTCTATAAGGGACCTTCATTTACTCACTTTGGATAAGGCACTAGTTATGAGCCACTGCTAAGTTTAAGAATTTCCCCTAAAAAAATTTCCGATGAATACAAGAAAAACATTTTAACTCCCTGTCTTTGGGGTCTGGCTCCTCCAAACATTATACCCAGTCCTCTTAAGTATAGAGCAGACTTGTGGAAACTTGTGAGGGTCCATTTAAAGTTAGTTAGCATACTTGTGAAATGGAATTCAGCAAAGGAAAGGAAGACAATATAAGAACAGTGCTGAGAGTCAATGAAGGGAATAGTGGGTAAATGAGTAAGGCCCTACATGTTTACAGTTGACAAAAACAGGAATTAAAGTTAAGTAAGTATATGATTGAGTGGAAGATCAGGGTCTGAAATAGCATCAGAGAGAAAAAGCCTTTAGGTTCCACAAGATAGTACAAGAATTATGTCCTTAGGAAAAGCCAAGTTTCAGTTTCTTTGAGTTGTAGGGTTTTTTTTTTAAGAGGCAATAAAGGATCAGTGAGGGGCAGCTAGGTGGTGCAATGGATAGAGCACTGGCCCTGGAGTCAGGAGCACCTGAGTTCAAATCCAGCCTCAGACACTTAATTATCTAGCTGTGTGGCCTTGGGCAAGCAACTTAACCCCATTGCCATGCAAAAACCTAAAAATAAAAAAAAATTTAAAAAAAGGATCAGTGAAAATTTGTTTATATTGGGAGTTAGGAAAAGCCAGATTCTAAAAGGCACTGTGGAGGACACCAGAAGAGAAAAATAGGGGAAAACATCAGTGCTAAGGATTAAGAGGTTCAACATAAGAGTGGTTAAAAAAGGAGAGAGTCTGTGCCTAGAACAGGGGGAGTTGGGGATTTACATTTAGAGGAATAAGAGATTTAGCAGACTTGAAACTTAAGGAACCAGCTATAAGGCTAACAATAGACAGATAAAAACCTATACATAAGTATTTGTGTTATAGAGATAAATACTTGTGCCTTTAAGTGAAATAGTGCCATAGAAATGGGAAAGTTTTGATAGCACAATGCTATTCTCAATGTCTGGTTTGATTTTATTTTTATTTTAAAAATTAAAGGACAAATTTTAAAATTTTGATATGTAAAGGTTAGCTTGAGTTTTTAGCTGAAAAGGTCTCAATCAATAAATCATAGGTCTTAAGGTTTAAGGAAGACTTTCCAGCTATAAGGATCTGGAGAATGCTTGACTTCTAACCTTCCCACTGATGTACTAAATACTGTCCCAGATCAACTGTCAATAGTATTTACATTGATAGCCAAGGACAGACTGGACTCATACTCTATAAGAAACCAAAAAAGAAACCCTGCCAAGCCTAAGGTTGGGAGGGGACCATCTTGGGCACCCTATGAATTGGACAAAAGAGCTTTCAATAATCAGAAACTGTTACCCTTTTGCCACATGTGAACTTTGAACTTGAGCTCACTTTTTTTTGGATCCTGCATATAGGTGACTTTCACACAATTTGGGGGTATTATAAATTGTACATGAATAACCTATATCAGATTCTTTTTTGTCATAAGTGAGATGGGAGGGGAGATAGAAAAATGTGAAACTCAAAATCTTACAGAAAACAAATATATCTAAAAAAAAAAAAGTTGGGGCAGCTAGGTGGCGCAGTGATTAGAGCACCAGCCTTGGAGTCAGGAGTACCTGGGTTCAAATCCGACCTCAGACACTTAATAATTACCTAGCTGTGTGGCCTTGGGCAAGCCACTTAACCCCCATTACCTTGAAAAATCTAAAAAAAAAAATGAATATAAAACTATCTTTACATGTAATTGGAATAACTAAAATTCAAAAATAATTTAGGGGTACTTTTTGTACCAGCTATTTTTTTTATTAAAGATTTTGAGTTTTACAATTTTTCCCCCAATCTTACTTCCCTTCCCCCCCACCCTACCCCCACAGAAAGCAATCTGTCAGTCTTTACTTTGTTGTACATTCATCCAAATTGAATGTGATGAGAGAGAAATCATATCCTTAAGGAAGAAACAAAAAGCATCAGATAATAAGATCACACAATAAGGTATTTTTTTTTCCTAAATTAAAGGGAATAGTTCTTGAACTTTGTTCAAACTCCACGGCTCTTTATCTGGATACAGATGGCACTCTCTATTGCAGACAGCTCAAAATTGTTCCTGATTGTTGCACTGATGGAATGAGCAAGTCCATCAAGGTTGATCATCACGCCCATGTTGCTGTTAGGGTGTACAGTGTTTTTCTGGTTCTGCTCATCTCATTCAGCATCGGTTCATGCAAATCCCTCCAGGATTCCCTGAATCCCCATCCCTCCTGGTTTCTAATAGAACAATAGTGTTCCATGACATACATATACCACAGTTTGCTAAGCCATTCCCCAAATGAAGGAGTTGATTCCCAATTCTTTGCCACCACAAAACAGGGCTGCTATGAATATTTTTGTACAAGTGATGTTTTTACCCTTTTTCATCATCTCTTCAGGGTATAGACCCAATAGCTGTACCAGCTATTCTCATATCACCATAGTAAATATTACTCTAGATAGGCTGACTATATGATTTTAACTGTTAATCTTGGGGGGGGGGGAACTCACCATTCGGGGCTTGAGACAACAGCATTAGCCAATCTCTCTTCTTCAGCCCACAGGTGATATCCCTCAATTATGAAAGAGAAATAGTAGCTAATCAAGCTTCGAAGACCAAACTTATCATAAGAATGAGAGTTAATATAAGGATCCTCAGAGCTTATAAGGATTATAGATGCTTTAAAAGGGAATGGGAATTTAAAGAATGTTAAGAATGTTTCACTATTTTAATATTTTTTATTTATTTTAATTTTTTTTAAAATAACATTATTATTATACAGAAGGTGCCTCACCAGCATTTTTACCATAAGTAAAATTTACCAATCTGGAATTAAATCAAACACAGCTGAAATTTACCTTTATTCAATCCTTTCTTCAGAGTGCAAATTAAAAACATAAATAATATTTTTAAAGAAAATACAAACTGTTAAAAAGTATTTAGTAGGACAACCTTCAAGCATCTTCAAACACTTCAACCGGTTTTTTTAAATGTATAACTGATATTATTGAAAAACATTAATTTATTTAATCTTGCAAGAAACAGTGGATAAGCACTGGGGTAACAGATGTATAAGACACTGGCATCAACATGCTTACAATCTGTCAGGGAGACAGGATGAATACATTAGAAGGCCATAGGATTATAAATTTAGATCTGGAAGGAGCCTTATGAGATGATCTAGTCTAGTCCTCTAAATAACAATGCAAACTGGCCCAGAATTTGTTACTACAAAGTAGATCTAGATGAGTGGTCTTAGAGCTAAACCATGGTCTAGAGGGAAATTTACAGAGAGCAAGAGCTCTGTTAATCCATAAAAAGCAAACATGCCTGAATAAATAAATGTCTCACATATGTACACAATACTATTTTAAATGTAAGTAGATGCAATTGTGATTACTAACACAAATAAATTTTCAAATATTAATGAATTTATAGAAGGCTTTTGTAATTATATAGCTTCTCAATCAATAAAATAGAAATAAAATTCAAATATTAATGAATTCATAGAAGGCTTTTGTGATTTTTTTTCTCAATCACTGGACACTAATCAAAGCTACTATAATGTGGAAGTCTGAAATATTTTAACATTAAAAAAAAAGGAATCTTAATACTCTAGAAGGATTGTGAATCTCAAATACCAAAAATAAGCATTACAAGAGTTTAAACAAGAAGTGATCACTAAGAGTTAGGATAATCAAGACAGACCATACAAAGAAAACAGGACGGCTTAAACTAGATCTTGAAGAACTCTAGATAGAATTTAAATAATGATAGCATACTGAAGACAATGAGAAATTCACATCTACTTTTAAAAATACATCTCTAGACAAGTTCAACTTGGTAAACACAGAATTTCTCAATGTTTCAGTATTTCTTTTCCCTTTCCTGCCTTTGGACTAGATAATCTCTAAGATCCTTTCGAGTTCTAACATTCCTTTCTATTATATAAGAATTTTTAATACTTCAGACTGGACTTCAATATAATTCATCTTATTTCAGGAGTGTTTATTAACCTTTTTTTTTTTACTTTAGTGTTTAAAATTTAAACAATCTAATACATTCTTTCTCATTATTTGTTACAAAGAAAAATGAATTGATTGGGTTAAGAACACTAAAGTTCCTTCCAGCTCTAAAATACATTCTATGAAAAGGTAAAGTATTTCTAATCAGGGATGATATTGGGTATTTTTTTTCACATGCATAAACTATAGAAACCTTAACCTTATTTGCATAAAAGTTCACATTTTTTTTAAAAAAAACAAAAACTTTTCATAGTTAATACAAAATCTACCAAGTTAATTTTATTCTTCTCTCATTTTTTTTAGTTTTTGCCCTCCTTTCAGAATTAGGTTCCAAACTTTTAGGCAGTAATTGTTTTATATAACATTGCTAATACTCAATAAATATAAAATAATATCAATCAAGTCACTTGAAAAGATTATACAAACTGCAGGAGAAAAAGAAAACTAGACAAAATGATTGTGTCTAATTTCAAGTTACATTCTTTCACTTTACTGAGTTGAAAAACATTTTTAAAAATATTGAAAAATTATATAGAGGTAGAAAAGATATCCTCTATTCACTTCAGTCACCAGGTAGATTATACTTTAATATATGAAATGTTCATGACACTATGGCAGACAATGAATAACAATTTCACAGTATGTTTTTGATGTCTTGCCAATATTAATACTGTGAATAAAATGCAACGACTAACTAAAAATGTCTTTAAACTACCATTTATTGTGTATCTGTCCAAGTAAATATTAAAGATAATGTTACTTTTGAAAAGCATAGGGTATGGTGAATAACTCCAGTGATCAAACAATATTTTGGTACCAAAAAGATTCTTTATCCATTGGTACACTGCTAGCTGTTGTTTTTTTACTACTCAGTGGTTTTCATAGACTGCATCATACATTATACACAGAAACACAACCATGCGAACGCATGGCACTAGGAAGATTACCCACTATTTCCCATTTATTAAGTTCAGGATCATATTTCTCAATGCTCTGAAGATATGTTCCTTTTGAGTAGGAATATCCACCAGTCACATAGATGCATCCATTCATGATGACAGCACCACACTCCATTCTCCTTTCCATCATAGGAGCAATCTCTGTCCATTCATTTTGTTCAGGGTCATAGCATTCTGCAATCGTGGTTTGCCCCCCAACAAGATATAGCTTATTTTCTAATGGAATTGAACACAATCCATATTCTTTGAAAAGAAAAAAAAGAAAAATAATTTTAAAATTATAGACAAAATACATGAAACTACAAGAGATTAATGAATAGTATATACATTTTAAAACTAGCATACATATCACACTAGGATATTTTATTATTGTTGAATTGTTTCAACAATTGTTTCCTGCCCATTTAGGGTTTTCTTCACAAAGATACTGAAATAGTTTATCATGTTATTCTCTGGCTCATTTTACAGATGAACTAAGACAAAAAGAGTTAAGTGACTTGCCTCGGATCACACAACAAGTAAATGTCTGAAGTCATAGTTGAAGTCAGGAAAATGAGTCTTCCTGACTCCAGGCCCAGCACTCTCTCCATTATGCCACCTAGATTAGTATATATATATATATATATATATATATATACATCATTTCAAAATATGACTGCTTTATTTCAAAATATGGCACCTGACAGTTCTATGGGCTCCCACCTCCATTCTACCTCTCTAAAATTTGCTTCTATGATCTACAAATGTTATGCTTAAACTGAATCTTCAGATTCTGTATATGCAGAGAACTCTCTTCACTGAATTTCCTCGTAGTCATATTTTGACTTGACACTCATTTTTAGGATACATTATGAGTAATGCCTTTTCTCAAGGCAGACATGTGGGCTAGATGACCTCTATAAATAATTTCCTTTCACTTATATTAACATGGAAGTTGGCATAGCAGTAGCTGATCTATACAGTAATAAAGATCACAAATTATCTGCATAGCACTAAGGGCTGGAAGAGATTCAGGGGGGTCATCTAGTCTAGCCCAGCCCTCTCATTTTACCAATGATGAGACTAAGGACCATCAAAGTTTACTGTGACTTGCCCAAGATCACAAAGGTAGTTTAAATGGCAGAACCAGCACAAGAGTTCAGATCCATGATCCTATATCAAATACTATTTCTACTATATCATGCTATCTCCCCAATAAGCAATGAACTTCAAACATCTTATTTTCTTCTCTGGACAGACATATATAAATCTATTGTCATAAATACACTTTACTTCAATACACTGACTCTGACCAGATATGAAGACTCTAAATTCATAAAAATTTGGAGTTAGGAGAGTTACAAATATAAGAAACCTAGGAGCAAGTAAATGGAGATGTGGCACCCAACCTAAGAAAAGACTCCTATTTTCTATCCACCACCACTAAAAACTATAGTAAAGTCAATGATAGAGATGCCATAGAGTTCCCTTTTTCTATTGTTTCTATATTTTAAAATAATGAATTTCTTTGTTTTAAAAAATAAAGGCAAAACAAAGTAGTAACAAGAAAAAGAAACATAAAATCCATTTTAACCAGTTTATATTTATTTCTTATAAATGGGAAACTTTCATGGAGCATTAGATATTTTAAATTGGAACATCTAAATTTTCAGAGAGCATATGGCACTGCATATAAAGGACTGACCTGAGAATCAGAAACCTTAAACACTTATTAGCTGAGTGAATATAAGCAAATCACTTAGTTTCTCAATATCCCTGGCAACCCTCTAAGACTTTAAGTTGCAGATCCCCATTGGGAAAAGGAGTTCTCACACTTTTAATTCCCTACATGGAAGAAATAACAGATGTGTGGACCAAAAAAGAATTCTCTTTTAAACACTGAACAAAAACTTAGCCAGGTGCCTATTATTTAAAGGCAGTGTGCTAGGTACTATAAGGGATATAAATATGAAAAATAAGCTCTCCCATCCTTCAATAGTTTATAATTAGAGAAGGCAATGTGTGATAAGTTCCAACGAGCTATACAAATGGGGGAAAAAGTGATACAGGATTTCATGAAATAAAGAAAGGTGAGCTCACAAAAATATCTGCAGCTAAACATACACTGAACTAGTATATTATAATTTTAAAGTTAACATCTAGTCCAATATTATAATTTTACAGATGAGAAGGCACAGGCCCAGAGAGATTGTGACTTACCTCTGTAGCTTATCCAATGGTTGTGAAATAGCAGAAAAGATTATGATACATCAGTGTAATAGTACTGTCATTAAAAATTACAACTATGCGAGATATAAGGAATATGAAAAGACATGAAATAATTCTAAGTGAATAAAGCAAGACTAAAATAGTATATGAAATGACAACTACATAAAAATAACAAATGGAAAAGGAATCCTAAGAGGATGTGAGTTGGGAATATTTCTTCTTTTTTAAAATGTGAATATGGTTTTATTTAATAATTATATTGAGTTTTATTTCTTTATATTATGAAGCTGAGTTTCTAAGATGTAGATGAACTGACAATAGAGAATCCCTAATCTGTCAACATATGGGGTGCAAGAATCCAACTGTCATACAAGCCACAGAAGAGATGACTGTGCTAAGCCTCCCCAGGAAGGTGAAAGCTCAGTCTAATACTTGACTACTGACACATCTTTGTTTCCATTTTCTCACTGATTCTTGAAATTGTACTTTGCCAATGTTGCCTGACAATGTTTTAATATAGAAAAACAGGGATTAGAATGGTTTAGGATTAGAATTATTTTCTCTTTACCTACTAGCTGTGTGACTCTGAACAAGACATTTAATCTCTGTGCCTCAGTTTCCTTATTTATAAAATAGGGATAGGAATACTTATGCCTCTAAAGTTGTTGTAAAGTTCAGATTAGATGAAGATAATAAGAAGAAGAACTCCTATTTATATAGTGCTTTTTTTAAGGTTTGAAAACACTTTATGGGGGCGGCTAGGTGGCACAGTGGGGGGGCAGCTAAGTGGTGCAGTGGATAAAGCACCGGCCCTGGAGTCAGGAGTACCTGGATTCAAATCCGGTCTCAGACACTTAATAATTACCTAGCTGTGTGGCCTTGGGCAAGGCACTTTAACCCCACTTGCCTTGCAAAAAACCTAAAAAAAAACCCCAAACAAACAAAAAACACTTTATGAATATTAATTCATTTTATCTAATAATAACTCTGGGAGTTAGGATTTACAGATGAGGCAGGCAGTAGTTAAGTGACTTTCCCCAGCATCAGAAATATCTGAGGCTGGATTTGAATGCAGATTCTTCTGACTCCAAGTATAGCACTCTGTCTACTATAGTACCACCTACCTGGCTGCCAGGACAATAGAAGCCTTGTACAATAGTGAAATACAACATCAACCTAGGTTATTATTATTATTATTATTATTCCTTCAGAAGCAAAATGTGTCTAGGAGAATTTTCAAAATAATTTTAAATAATTTTATAACAACATTTATGACAATTATTAGCATTTGTATAGATGAAGATAATACTGGTTAGTACATTTTTCTGACATAAAACAAGAGAGAAGAAAGTAAAATTTTGTGAATTCACTACATATATATATATATATATATATATATATATATATATATGACTCTACAAAAGTAGACTTTACTTTGTCCCCTGTGAATTTCTATAATATGAGGTGGAAGGGGGGAGGGGGATCCAAATAAACACCTTTTTTTCAGAAAATAAAATCACAAATAATGACACTTGGAACACAATTTTAAGCAGATCAGCAGAAAGGTCTTAATCTGCAATAACCAAAGTTGGTACAAATTTGTAAATTTAAATTATTCTTTCTTGTGAATCATATAGAAATCTTTTGCTAAATGAGAAATTGTTAAAAGCAATTCCAAATGATATGTCGTTTCTAAAATAGAAAAATTAAGCACATGGTATAATTGTCATCATGCTATAGTTGATAATTTCCCCCCAGATGCACACAAAAGCACCAGTTAAAAGTGAACAGAGAGGGCAGACCACTTGTCACAAGCAGAGAATATATATTCTTTGTGTTTTTAAAGTATCTCACGGAATTATATACTACATTGCAGTAATATATACTAAATATCTGCTGAACCATTAAATGTCATTAACAAATCAGGTACAGTTTTTTATCAAAGCGTAAACAATCTCAAATGAAGTAATGACCTTAAACTGTACTTAAACAAAAAAAGTTGACAAAAGCTGCTTCTTTTGAATTTGCCATTAAAAATCAAGACTTTAGAAATATAAATTTAATAGATGAACCAAAACATAAATAACCAAAAAAAAAGCCTAAGCATAAAATAAAAAGCAAAACTATTAGATATGTTTTACTCACAGTGAAATGGAGTGTGTGTGGTAATAAAAACCATTTAAAAAGAGGCAGTTAGATGGCTCAGTGGATTAAAAAGCCAAGCCTGAAATCAGTAAGACCTGAGTTCAAATCTAGCCTCAGATACTTAACCTTAATCTACGGGAGAGGGAAATAAACCTCACAGACAGTATGGTCCACATAGTCTTGAAGAGTCAGACATGGGGCAGCTAGGTGGCACAGTGGATAGAGCACCAGCCCTGGAGTCAGGAGGACCTGAGTTCAAATCTGGACTCAGACACTTAATAATTACCTAGCTGTGTGGCCTTGGGCAAGTCACTTAACCCCACTGCCTTGAAAAAAATAAAAAAATTAAAAAAAAGTTTTAAAGAGTCAGACATGACTAAATAACAAGAAATCATTTAAAAATATAACTGGGGGGCTGCTAGGTGGCGCAGTAGATAAAGCACCAGCCCTGGAGTCAGGAGTACCTGGGTTCAACTCTGGTCTCAGACACTTAATAATGACCTAGCTATGTGGCCTTGGGCAAGCCACTTAACCCCATTTGCCTGGCCAAAGTCCTAAAAAAAACAAACAAACAAATCCCACCTCCATACCTACTAGCCAAATGACCTCAGGTAGGACATCTTAACTCTAGGTTGCCCCAGACAAATCTCTAAGACTGTGAATTGTAGAGCAGATGCCAATCCATCTGGATGAAGGAAGATTCTATACCAATGAAATCACAGGTCCAGTTAAAAAAAAAAAAGGGCATGGTACCATGTTCATTAAATCCACCATTCAAAAACATTTTTAATCTTACATGAGTCTTAATCCATTATTATGCTGATTATTATTATGCTAATCCATTGTTACATAGACATATTTTATAGTGGAAAGCACAAGTTGGGTAAGTATTTCTATTTACCTGGATGTGGACTGGAGGTAAGCAGACTCCATTCATTGATGTCTGAATTGTAACTCTGGACTTTATCATAAGTGCAGCTTCCCCTGTAACCACAATGGCCTCCAATGACATAGATGATTTCCCGTAAGACACAGGCAGTTGCATTTCCTACACCTGTATGTTAATTAAAATTATATACTTATATCTCACCATTTATCAAATTGATCTAACATCTACTACATAAAGATACAAGGCTAAGTACTGGCAAAGCTACAGTGATAAATAGTTATGGTCTCTGTCTTCAAGAAACTTACTCTCTAGTAAATAAGGGGTATTTTAAGACAAATAACATAAGACAATTGAAATAAATGCTATAAGACAGATTAAGAAGTGAATATTCCTAGACATTTAAAGGAGGGAGAAATCACTTTCAGAAAAGTCATAAGTTCTTTATCTAGAGTTCATAAACTTTTAAAAAATATCTCTTTAGTTTCCTTTTTAATACTTTTTATTTTATACATTTAAAAACATTATTCTGAGAAGGGGTCTGTCAGAGGTTTCACAAGACTGACAGGGGGTGGCGTAGTGGCGTAGTGGATAAAACACCGGCCCTGGAGTCAGGAGTACCTGAGTTCAAATCTGGCCTCAGACACTTAATAATTACCTAGCTGTGCGGCCCTGGGCAAGCCACTTAACCCCACTGCCTTGCAAAAAAAAAAGACTGACAAAGGAGGTTCATGACACAAAAAAGGTTAGAACTCCTGACCTGAATAATCACGTAAAACATTCATGCAGGATGCAGTAGTGGAGCAGGGTTTGAAAAATAAACAGAATTTTTACAATTATAGATTTAAGTAAGAGCATTTGGAGAGGAAAATAGATTCAGTAAAGATAAAGTAGGAAAGCAAGTTGCCTTTGGGAAATGATAATTCAGTTTAGATGGAGCAAGGGAAAAAAAATGAGAAAAATGGCTGTAAAGATAGGCTGAGGCCAGATCTGAAGAAAGTTTCTGAGCAGGGAAGTGACATGTTGAGTGTTCTGTTTTAGAAAAGTTATCAGAGGGTGGGCAGCAACATGGTGCAGTGAAGAGCACTAGGCCTATTGGCCTCATCTGTAAAATGGAGGTAATAATCACATATGTCTCGTAGGGCTGTTGTGAGGATAAAACAAGATAATCGTAAAGTCTTAGCAAAGCACACGGCCCACAATAAGCACTATATAAATGTTAGCTGTTATTATTAATATCCAAGATGGACTGAAGTGGGAAGAAATGAGAAAAAGATCAATTAGTCTATTGCAATAGTCCAAGAGGTAAACTTAGAATAGAGCAATGAAAAGGAAAGACAGGATTACTACACCAAAGTAACTGGCTATGTGGCCAAGGGCAACTTAGTTCTTTCTTGTATTTGTAAAATAGGGATGATACTTATAATCCTTACTTTTCAGGTTTATTATGAGAAAAGCACATTGTAAATCTTATGACTGCGTTAACATGAATTACCATTTTTGTCAAAAAGACATGGAAATTAGATTTGGAAAGGTGATGCAGATGAGGGAAGTGGGGGATAAAAAGTTTATAGGGAAAGATAACTCCCAGGTTTCATAACAAAAATAGGGAAATAAAGAGTAGGAAAAGATGGCTTGGGGGAATAAAATGAGTTTAGTTTAGGTGAGAATACTGGTCTAATCTTTTAATTTCTACTTTTAACTAAAATAAGACCTATAAGGAAGACCTCCGAGAAGGATCAAAACTGTTTTTAGACAATTATAGATAAATTTCTTAGTCCCTCTTCTCGACACATATTGCTACCTAGGAAAAAGTTTTAAAGGGACATATGAGAATTATTAAATAAAATAAATTAAAGATTGCATCTACCTTAGTGCAAAATAAGAAGCAGAAAATTCAGCTTGAGAACCCCTCAGGGCTGGGCTGAGACAAAGGTGCCAATAACAAGTAACAGATTGAAACTCTCCATTATAAATATCCATTAAGTATTTCAAGATAACCAAGATAAATGGAATGAAGATTATTAGTCAGTCAGCTTAGGAAAGGCACAACATATAATAAATTGTAAAATCACTGAAATAACAAAGAAACAAAAGTAAGCAGAAAAATGCTTCAGATTTCTAATATGCCTAAAATGATATTTCAGATTCTATTGCATTAACTACAGTTGACAGCTAACTATCAAGGCTTGCTAAGGCAACAAAGTCTTCATGCTTTTCTTTCTATAACCAACTTATTATTGCATTCCTAGACCATGTTAAAGAGTGACTTGTATATTTGAGTATGAATGAGTTTTTCTGACTGGGGGGGAGGGAGGTATTTCTGTCCTATAAATCACTTTATTAAAAGATTTGAATTAAATTGATCTTTCATAACAAAAAGAAATATTCAAGCATAAATCAAGCCCCTTGACTGACTGTATTGGGCCACAATTAGACAGATTTCCACATTCTCTTTAGTTTCTTAAAAGTACAAGAAAGCAACAGAGGAAGCACTTGATTTGAAATAAGGCAAATTTGGAAATATCTCCATTGTGTCTGTACAACTTTGAAAGCTACTCTGGTGAAGTATCATAGCACCAATTTTAAAATTAAATATATTTTTATGAAAAAGGAAAGAAAAATCAAGTGTTTTAATAAAACTTTAAAAAATAATAAAAAACTGTAAAAATAAGTTTAATAAACTTTCTTTGATATAACATGGAAGTATTTGCCCATTCCTCACCCATTCCAAAAACGGATTACCAACAGCATACCAGGTACTGTATAGGGCATGGCTTTTGCTCCCAAGATTTGACAGCAATAATAATAAATGAGACATCAACAAAACAAAAATGAGAAAAATTCTATAATAAAATGTTTGTTATACTCTGTAGGAGTCCAGATGACTAATCTATATCATGGTACAAAGATAAGAATTTTGAAGGAGGGAAGAAAAAATCTGTAATACATTTAGAAAGAAAAAAAGACCACCAATTTTTCAATTGAATGGAAACTGATCTAAATAGTAGAGAAGGAAAAAGTTTAAAGACAAAGTCATTCAACAGCAGGAAAAAAGTTAAAATATGAAAACTAAAATAAAATCATTTATAGTTTTAGTTTTGTCTTATTTTTTAACACAGACTTTAAAAATTATTAGGAAGTAAAGTTTGGTTAAAAACGTCAATAATGGCTTTCTGATTCAAAAAAGTTGCAAGATATTACTTTTTTTTCTAAATTAGTATAGGAATTATAAAAATGGTAGGGTATTCTATGCTACATTATTTGTGTATTCTACTATCAATCTTGAATAAGAGTGATGTCAAACTCAACAACAGGATACTTTGGATATATTGGGTCTTGCACTTTCAGTGAAAGAACAGGGAAACTGGTTCAAATTCAAAAGGCCACAAAATATATAATTTACAAAATCTGTACATACCTTTAATCATGTTTGCAATAGGAATCCATTTCTTTTTTAAAGGATCATAGAACTCTGCTTCTTCTGCTGGGGCTCCTTTTCTGTAGCCCCCCAAAGCGTAGACACAACCACTTAGGGTAACTGCACAATGGTAATATCTTGCATTGAGCATGGGGGAGCCTTCAGTCCACTCATCAGTTTCACTATTATAGATCCAGACAGAGTCAAGGGCTTCTATGTTATCTGTCCTATAACCACCTGTAACATAAATATTGGGTCCCAAACTTGTAACACCATAGCTTTCTCTGGTATAATCTGGTATTTCTGCTCCCTGAATCCAAACATTTATTAAAGGATCCCATATGTGAACTTCAGATAAAGGATGCCAATAATAGCCTCCAATTACATACATGGTAGCTGTGGACCTTTGGGAAACCTCCTTATGCATAGGACTCAGAGCATTATATATCAAGGCTCTTAACTTGTTTTCAGTTAGTAGGTGTCTTCTCTGCAGACTCAAAGCAGTCTTCAAGTACATTTGATCTATATCTATTTCTATATAGCTCAGTAGATCATAAATGCCTTCGATTCGGTTTTCCACATCATGTGCTGTCCACTTGATAACTGGTTCTATGACAGTTTCTTCTTTCCAAACACTTAAATTCTTTCTGGACAAAATAAAGAATAATTTTTCACTGCTGAGTTCAAGAAATTCCTCTTGTTGCCATACTTCCTTGAATCTTGATAAAAGCATTCTTCTGGATTCCTTCTCTAATTCTGAACACACATGAAATTCTGCAAAGGAATGCATTCCTATGCAATTATCAACATCCAGGTGCCTTACCAAAAACTGCTCACAAGCTTTCTTTACAGGAAAAAATTGCAGTAAGTCTGCTGCTTCAAGGAGGCTTTGCACATTTCTTTGGGTTATTCTGATTTGTGAAGTGTATGCATAATTTATAAGTCCTTCTAGAACTTCGTGGTGGATCCCAGGGAGTTTTATCTTATTTTTAAATTTTTCTTTCATGTCAGCGGTGAACATTGCTTTAAAATAATTGCTGCAGGCAGCTAAAACAGCTTTATGACAATGGAAGACACCACCTGAAGGACACTGAAGTGTTATATCAGTGAATAATCCATCGAGGTAGAATGTTCTAAATGCTTCTAAGAAATCCAAAGGATGAGAAGGATCTTTGAAAAGATAAACGTAATCTTCTTGCCCTTTGAGTGCCATTGCTGCAAGAAATATTAAATATATTCATTTAAAATTCTGTCAATAACCTTAAATTATCAAGGCTGCATATTCTAATCATCATAATAATCGTAAGGCAAAGGCTCTACCTCGATGAATTACAAGTAATATGACCAAGACAAGAAACAACACCCAGAACAAATTCAAAATATGTGTGGTTTGTATTGGAATAGGGTGATCAATGTGCAAACTGGCACAACATCGAGCAGCTCTTTGTGAATCTGGATGCAAAGACGCGAAACCGGCCGCTAGGGTCCTCCAGAGCAGCTCATCTGCCCGTCCTCACACGGACACACGGACACACACAGCCTTCCCGGGGGCTGTCCGTAGGGTCTGGGGCCCCTGGGGGGAGGGGAGCACCGCCGGGGTCCCCGCTCCCACAGGCTGCTCCAGCTGCTCCCAGCGAGTCCGACACCCCGAAAGGAGGCCGATCGGGGGGCGCAGCCTTTGAAACATACACAAGGAGGAAAGAAACAAAACGCGCCCCCGCCGCCCCCCGCCCCCCGCCGGTCCGCGCCCCCCCCGCCCCCCGCCGCCCCGAGCCCCCCCGCCTCCCGCCGGCCCGCGCCCCCCGCCGGTCCGCCCCGCGCCCCCCAGGGCCTCGGCCCCCCGGGGCTCCGGCTCCGTTTTCGGAGCGCGGGCAACCGCGGCCCGGCCCGGGGGCCCCTCCGGGGCGCGGAGTCTGAGGGGGCGCGCGGACCCCGGCCCCGCTCCGGGGCGCCCCGGGCTCCGGGCCCTCGAGCGCCCCCCCCCCCGCCTCGGGGCGCCCCGGCAGGTGCAGGGGGAGGACCCGGTCCGGCCGGCCCCCGCCGGGCCACCGTCCGCTGTCCCCGCCGGGGGGCGGCGGGCTCGCGCTCCCCCCGGGGGGGGGTCCCGGCCGCCCCACTTACCGCTGGCGCCCCCGGGCCCGGGTCGGGGGCCCCGAGAGCTAGGGGCACGCGCAGGCTGCGGCGGGCGCGGCGGCTCCTCCCGCCCCTCGGACCATCTTCGGCCCCGCGCGGCGGGGGCGGGGCCGCGGCGCGGCGGGGGCGGGAGGGGGCGGGGCCGCAGCGCGGCGGGGCGGGAAGGGGCGGGGCCTCGGCGGGGCGGGACCGCAGCGCGCCGGGGCCCCGCCCCCGAGGCGCAGCCGGGCACGCCGGGAAGGAGCTCCCGCCCCCCCGCGCCCCGTCCCGTCCCGCCCCGCCCAGGGCCGGCGCTGCGGGGCCCCTCCTCCCCTCCGGCCCGCCGGCTCCTCCGGTGAAGCGAGGCCACAGCGGCCCCGGCCGGCGCTTCCGAGTACCCGGGCGCGGGGCGGCAGCCTCCTGGGCCGCGGGTCCCCGGCGCCGCTCTCGGGGCGCCCCGCCGCAGCGGGCCGGGCAGGGAGCGCGCGGCTCCGGGGCACCTGCCGCCCGGGGGCCCCGCACGTGCCCCCTCAGCCGCACAGCTGCCGGACCGGCCCTGCCGCCTCTGCTTAGCCGCCGACAAGCCGTGCCCAGCGGGCCCCCCGGGGCGCGGGCCCCCGCCGCCCGCCTTCCCAGGGGCCCGGGGGGATCTGCGGCTGAAAGGAAAGTGAATAAAAGCCAAAACCAAAGTTTTCAGTGACGCCGCACACGGCCCCCCGCGGCCCGGCCCCCCGCGCCCCCCGCGGCCCGGCCCCGCCGACATCCCCGGTCTCAGCTCACTCTGTTGCCCCTGAGGACGGACTCCAGTTCTAGACTCCAGGTCTTCCGAGGCTCGTGTCCTGTGGACACAACACTGTCATTCCACCGATGCTTGTCAAATTCAAATTCCATAGGAAAACTCTTGGCTTTTGTTTTTCTATAAAACCTGCATCTGTGCCTGGCCAATACACGTTTCTCAGTACTATGAGCAGTGTAGAAGAGGAGCGCAGATGGCCATCTTTTCCCACTTCACCTCTCCAGTCTCCTTCAGTCGGTGATTGCTGACAGTATTCACGGATCACACCATTTCTTTTTTTTTCCTGTTGCCTTTTTTTTTTTACTAATTTTTATTAAAGATATTATTTGAGTTTTACAATTTTTCCCCAATCTCACTTCCCTCCCCCCACCCCCCACAGAAGGCAATTTGTCAGTCTTTACATCCTTTCCATCGTATACACTGATCCAAATTGAGTGGGATGAGAGAGAAATCATATCCTTAAGAAACAAAAAGTATAAGAGATAGCAGGATCAGACAATAAGATATCAGTTTTTTTTCTAAATTAAACAATCACCCCATTTCTAAATGCTCTATAATAAATTGATTAATCCCCTCTTGGTTTCTCCAACATTCTCTAACTAGACTGCATTACTTGAAACTTGTACAGAGGAACAAAGTCAAGAACACTGGGTTGCTGTCTAGTGATTAGAATAACTGCCATATTGTCATTCATGGCATAGAAATTTTAAGATGGGGTATTGTTACAGCATATGATATTGTAAAATAAAATGCTATTTGTTGGCAGCAGCTGTATATGCAAAGTACTGGAGAAACAAAGATGACCTAGTCTCCTACCTTGAAAGAGCCAACTATTATATTAATAGGAGATAAATTGGGGCAGCTAGGTGGCACAGTGGATAAAGCACCAGCCCTGGAGTCAGTAGTACCTGGGTTCAAATCCAGTCTCAGACACTTAATAATTACCTGTGTGGCCTTGGGCAAGCCACTTAACCCCATTTGCCTTGCAAAAACCTAAAAATTAAAAAAAAATAGATAAATTGTATAGGTATGTATATATTTTTGCATACATGTATGTAACCAAATACACCTTGGAATACAATTAAGTACATAGGAAAGTTCAAAGGAGAATGAGACATTTGAAGGAGGAGGAGTGACTCTCAGCTGAAAAAAATCAGGGAAGACTTCATGGGGGAGATGATGTCTGAAGTAGACCTTAAAGGAAAAGGAGGATTTCAGGAGGAAAGAAGCAAGGGGAATCTGTTCCATGATTTGGCATATGAAAATTTGTGGAGAAAGGAGAGAACAGAATGAAATGAAAGAATGACAAATTGTCAAGTAAGATTGAAATGTAAGAATGTGTAAAGGGGAAAACACAAAAAAGATTAGATAGAGAAGACTGAAGTTTGATTATAGAAGCCTTTGAATGCCAGGGTAAGGAATTAGTACTTACTTACAAAATGAAGTTCTCTACCAAGTCTTACCCTTATGCTTCCAGGTAAAATGTGGATGATTCTGGACTCTTAAAGGCTCAGGTAGGTGCCATAAATAGGCCAGAAAAGTTTTGGATATAATTCAGGAAAGAAACTGAGTCTTCTTTCTGAGAGGCAGACTCACTAAGCATGGCCATGAGATTGGCTACTTGGTGAGGAATTTTTTTGGCTGTGACAAAGTCCTATGTGGCCTCAGTTCTAAGCAGCCCCTTTCTATTTTTGCAATGTCAGTGGTAAACTCAGAGAAAAGTGGGCAGAGGTGCCAAAAACCCATCACATTTAAATGTTGCGCAAAACTGACTTTTTGTGAGAGCCTTATCCAATGACCATTGTGTGGCCAAGCTGCTGACTCACATCAGTCTTGGTATTTTCAGACAGAAAGAAATCTCAGCTAAGTGGAAAGGTGGACTCATTGGATGTTCTTAGATAAACAAAAAAAATTACACACGTAGTTTTACTATGCTTGAAGTCAACAAGAAATGTCATAATGCATGGGATATTTGATTGTTATTAATGTTCAAGATAAGTAGTTGCCAAAAGATCACAGTGAAAATAATTGTAGTCTGAGTACCAAAATCACTTGTAATGGATGTAGAGGAATTCTTTGAATAACTCAGTAAGATTCTCAAATTAAATCAATTTGATACTGCAAAAGCAAGAATAAGAGATGATGGTTTGAAAATATGTAGCAGGGGCAGCTAGGTGGCACAGTGGATAGAGCACCGCACCTGGAGTCAAGAGGAACTGCGTTCAAATCCAGACTCAGACACTTAATAATTACCTAGCTGTGTGGCCTTGGGCAAGCCACTTCACCCCATTGCCTTGCAAAAACTTAAAAAAATATATGTAGCAAAATGTGTAAAATAATAAAATTTTTTATATCTTTTTTTTTTGCAAGGCAAACAGGGTTAAGTGGTTTGCCCAAGGCCACACAGCTAGGTAATTATTAAGTGTCTGAGTCTGGATTTGAACGCAGGTACTCCTGACTCCAGGGCCGGTGCTCTATCCACTGCGCCACCTAGCTGCCCCAAATTTTTATATCTTAAAAATGGGAAATGACTCATCACCTATGTGATATAATTTCTGAATCAGCTATCTGCACAGTAGGACCACCAACTTATTAGCGAAAAGATCAAAATAAGAACAAAGCTCCATGAAAGGATAAAAATATAAAATGATATGGTATGTAATTAAAATTATTCAACCTTGATCTATTTAAACAAGTTATTGAAAATTTTAAAATGGGTACTGGATCAAGAAGCACAGGGTCATAGATGATTTCATATAGAAGTTTAAGCAATGTATTTACCATCTTAGGGAAGATGGATGAAAGAAGGAAGTGGAACTCAAAATTTTATTTAAAATGAATGCTAAAAATTATCTTTTCATATAATTAGGAAAAATACTATTTAAAAGCAAAAACAGTTTAAGCATTGTAAATCAATCACCATGACCCTAAAATACATTAGTCAGCAATACTTGACAATTACTGAGCAGATAGGGACAGACACTGGTAATACTGGTTTAGAATATGAACTCATTTGTAAATATCTTATTATCTAATGTTTGTCCTTTTTTTTTTAAGTTTTTGCAAGGCAATGGGGTGAAGTGGCTTGCCCAAGGCCTAACAGCTAGGTAATTATTAAGTGTCTGAGGCTGGATTTGAACTCAGGTACTCCTGACTCCAGGGCCAGTGCTCTATCCACTGGGCCACCTAGCTGCCCCTGTCCTTCATTTTTGAAGAAAATCATGCCATCACAAAGGTGATACCATGACAAGCACATAAATTGGATTTGAGTGAGGGGGGGCTGTGTTAAGTTACCATCTTCACTTTCTCCTCCAGAGCCATCTGGGTCCAGGCACCAGAACTTAATCAGGATGCTGGAGATGGATGGCCCTGGATTCAAGGCAAGCAGGGTTAAGTGACATGCCTATGGTCACACAGTTAGTAAGAATTAAACATCTAAGGTCAGATTCAAACTCCTCCTAACTCCAAGACCAGTGTTATATCCATCATACCACCTAACTGCCAAATATCTTATAAAGATTAACAATGAAAGAATTATGAAATTACCTTTAAAAAAACCAACCCAGGGGCGGCTAGGTGGCCCAGTGGATAGAGCACGGGCCCTGGAGTCAGGAGTACCTGAGTTCAAATCCAGCCTCAGACACTTAATCATTACCTAGCTGTGTGGCCTTGGGCAAGCCACTTAACTCCACTTGCCTTGCAAAAACCTAAAAAGAAATCCAGCCTAGATCTGGAATAAAGATGTTTTAAGGGAAATGTCTGGTTAGTAGTCTAATGATATGATGAGATAAATTTGAAAACTTCAGTTCCTCATAGTTTCCTTGAAATGTCAGGAAGAATTGAAGAAGACCCTGTAGGATATTTGATGGATCCTTGGGGCAAATTTATGGGAAGATGGGGAGAAGAATGGCACAGAATGATAATGAAATAGGCAATCAACATGATTGAAGGGACCCTCTACATCAATAAGATCACAGATCTATTTGGATATTTGAGGCAATGAGAACAAGAGGGAATATGATCAGGTTTAGATATTAAGAATATTATTTCGGCAATGGTGTGAAGGATGAGAAAGAAGAGATTTAGAGGCAAGGAAACTTACATGAAACTAGATAAGAGATGAAGAAGATGAATTCTAGAGTGGTGCCTGATGCAAGAAATATTAAAACAGAGGCAAAAAATCAACAAGATTTGACAAAGAAGACATCGTCACTGATGACTTCCTTGGGTACTTGAAGAATGGGAAAATTAAAACATCAGTCGAAAATGGGAATTAGGGGAAAAGTCAAGTTTTGAGGTGTAGAAAATGATTTAATTTTGCACACATGTTGAGTTTCAGATGTAAATGGGACATCCAAGGGTACCTTTACCACAAAAAATGGTGCCTGGTTTCTAAGAGCTTACAACTGTTTGCATAGACTTGAGAGTTCTCTATATAGAGTGATCACTGAAATCATGATAGTGGATATATTGCCAAGAGGGAATGTATAAGAAAGAGAAAAGGCAAAGGAGCAGATCACTCTAAGTCCCAAGCACATATTCTTTGTAGATCCTTTGTTCCTGTGTGGGATTAGGAAGACTGGGGTTCCAATCTTGTCTCTAATGTACACTAGTTTTGTGACCATGGGCCAGTCACTTAAACCTCTCAGTTTTCCAAGAAAATCTCTATAAATTAGAAATGATTTTCTGATCAACATTTCAATGTTGCTCAACTGGATGATTGGATCACATGTATGGATCAGATTTAAAATTATTTTGAGACTTGAAAAGTTCATTTAAAATGTCATTTTCTGTCATGCTATGGTAAAAATGATTTACAGTGACATGACTGCCTCTTTGTGTATATGCTATACCTCAGAATATTGTATGGATTTACATTGACTCAAAACAACAGTATACAAGCCTCAATAAATTTGTTTACTTTTGCTAGTCAATCAGAGCTCATAATTTTGTCAAAGTAAACCCTTTAAGTCAAATATAGTAAGATAAGTAACAGACCATTTCCCCTATTACTCTCAGACATACTCTCTCACAAAGAGTGAAAACATTGGTGGGAAGTGTGTATGCTCATAGTGATCATGTATAGAAAATGTATATAAGAAGCACATTTAACCAGGGTATACATGGAAAAGCATAGATGTAACAGAAACATGTAGCCAGAGCACATACACAAAGATACGATTCCTACTTCCAGTGTTACAAGTCTGTTGATATCTTCCAGTGATATCATCATGCAACTGCTCCCCGGGGACCTTCTCCCTGCTAGGTATAGGATCTCTCTTGCTCCCCAGTGGGCATGATGAATTATTTCTGTTGAAATGGCTAATTTTCAAGTATAGAGTGAGGTTTCATTTGTTGTGCAGAATTGTGCAGGTTGAGATGATTGCCAGAGTAGTTTTTTCTGAGATATATGTGCCTGTTGCTTGCACCTTATTATCCTTTCATCTAATTCGATAAAACTGCTTACTAAAGTAATTTTCTATTTTGCAGAAACGTTTGGTTAATAAGAGAGGGAAGGAGTACAACAAGCAACCAGGAGTTGGGTCATACTTCTAGAGAGATATGAACTTCCTGAATGCTATTAAAGGACCAAGCATTGACTGAAACACCTCCATTTGTAATGATCACAAGTAGTACCTAATTATTAAGTTTTTGTTGAGAAACTGCTGCCAGTATGGTCAGCTATCAAATATCATCAGTTATTATTTTCTATTGAGTATGAGACTGTATGTGAAGTTACCAGTTAGTGTAAGAAAAAATAAAAACAAACAAAAACAACAAAGAAACCAGGAAAGTATATTTCTATGCTTGTTAACAAACAAAAGGTAAACCAATGTGAACTCAGAAAACTGATTGGCTGGAGAACAAATGTGGAAGTATGATGATGTATGATCCACATGAGTAGAAAAAAAGGATCAAAGACAGTTTTTAGTGCTCAGTATCTTGATAAACTGCACTGTGGGACATTGATGTAGAAGCATTTGTTCTCATGATTAACTATTTAATTGACAACCATAAAAACTATTGATTTGAACAAGTAACAACTTGCCAGAAAAAGAACAGAAGATAATAAGAAAGCTGATAATATTATATTACTCAGAACTATTCTTTTTTTACTTCCTAATATGAGGGAAATGTTTTTATTTCTTAAAACAAGTGGCATATATTATTTTAAAGTCACCAAGCACTGACATGTTTATCACAGTAGGAATAATTAATATACAGAATTTCTATAAACAATTTGTCATTATTTCATTCATGTAAATTTTTCATTTCTGAAGTAGGAAATTAGTCTGATTATATAAGATGAAATTTATCAAACCTATTAATCAAATATGGGCATCATGGTACTGATACATTTATCTGATACCATCAGAGAAAGAAGAACTTGACAAATGAAATTACACATAATCGAAGATTAATCCCTTTAATTAGGATCACCATTTTCTTTTAATTTTAATTTGATGGAAATCTTTCTAAAATGTGTGATAAAGGTCTTTACATGCTTAATAGGTCTCAAGGAGATAACAGTTCTGTACCAAGGTGAAAAGGACTCCTCATTTAGTAAATTGATCACTAGGTTATAAGGAAGCATCTGATGCTGATGACCCAGAAAAGGTATGGAAGGCAATTCTTGGATATTGTTGTGGAATGTCCTGAAAGTCAAGTTTGGATATGTGGAGGTAGGAGCATGGTGTGAAAGCAGAGAGTAGTCTCTGAATGAGGGTTCAAAAGAATGACTAAGTAACCTGACTGGTTAGAAGCTGAGAGAATACAATTTTAGATGTATGGGATCAATGTATGGGGTTTGAGGGGGTTGGAGGGGTGTGTGTGTGTGTGTGTGTGTGTAGAGTAGATCTCTGGCAATATGAAGGTATATATCCTGAGTGGCTTGTGAGAAATTGGTTGGGATACAATCCCCCAGAAAAAAAATGGGTTTCTCCCTTGTGCTCCGAATCTTATGGAAGCAGGAAAGTGATTGGGGAAATGTACATGGGCAGCTAGGTGAACTCAAACTGGTGAGCATCAGTATATGTTAGATTCTAATGTGGACCACCCTGCTTCCCACTCCTTCCCCAGCAATTCTAACACCTGGAGCAGAGCTGGTTTAAGTGAGAGGTCTCATTGGCATATTTCTGACTCCCTCAAGATGGGACTAGGAAATATGGAGGCCTCTTCATGGATAGAACATTGGATCTGGAGTGAGAAAGACCTAAATTCAAATTTTCCCTGTGTGACCCTGAACAAGTCACGTAACCTCTGCTGATCTCAGTTTCCTCAACTGTAAAATGGAATTAATACATAGCACCTACCTCACTAGAATATGTGAGGATCAAATGAAATATTTGTAAAGTATCTGGCATATAGTGGCACATTTATTCCCTTCCCTTCTCTAAGGGACACAGAACATCAGAATATATGCATGAGTCCGCTAAATAGGACATATTTTGAACATGATTTAATCATTTCTTGATGACTCATGGCCTTAACTATGAATATCAGTTATTGTACAGTGCTACCCCAAGGCAGAATAGGGTGATGGCACGACAACTATCAAAGAATATACAATTGTTTGAATGTATACAAAACTGCTTTGCTTTCATAGTTCTGTTTCTTCCCTGGGCATCTGTGTTTATATGCTGCTTCTAGGCAGCTGTCTTATTTAATTTTTAAAAAGTTTTATTGATGTCTTTTTGAATATAGTTAATTCCTATTTTTAAAAGAGACAATTAATTTCTCATTTAGAATTTAACACACACTGAATCAAACATAATTTGTAACAAAGAAAAACAATGAATTAAAGCCAATCAGCTATATATGGCCTAGAATTCTGGAGCTGTAGTCTGTCATTTCTCTCCAAAGAAGAAGGAAGGGTTTTCCTGTCCTCTGTCCTCTTCTGCTGTTTTGTTTTTATAAGCAATTTTAAGTCAATTTGCCAAAACAGTAGCTCCCTTTTGAGGGCTAACTGTTCTTCTGGTATTTCTTTGGGGGGGGGGGGACAATTTTATTTGCTGGCCTCAAAACAATGCTTTGGATGAGAAGTTTGACTTCTGGATATATATTTTAAAGTGTTGTAAGAATTTTTCCCATTTTAGTTAATAGCCTGGTTCTAAAAAAATCATATGAAGGTATTTTATGTATTTTTTTGAAAATTAGATTTCTAAGTTCTCAAGAAAAAATAATTTCAGAAAGGAAGAAACAGTCAACAAGTACTTATTAAGAACTACTGTTTGCTAAATGCTGAGAATAGTCAATCTCTTATTCAACTACCAAAATTAGAAATTATAACATATGAAGGTAATTTGAATATTTAAAAATTACCCCAAAGCATCAATGTTTCAAAATTAAAAGATTAAGAATGAATATTTATTATGTAGTGTTAGTGAAAATAATGGAAGGGCTTTTCAATCATTATGACCTATTAGTAATTAATAAATACAGTCTTTTAACAGGCAAATTGCCTTCTGTGGGGGGTAGGGGGAGGGAAGTAAGATTAGCAGAAAAACTGTAAAACTCAAAAGAAATAAAATCTTAAAAAAAAATGAAGAGAAACAAAAAGAAAGCAAAAAAGATTAAATACAGTTTTTTACTTACCCAGTACCATCTATAAACAGGAGCCTCAATCCTACAGTCACTGCTTTTCTTTCCTTCTTTTCTCCTCCTCCTTCCCTCTTCCCAGCTAAGCCTTCTCACTGACTCTCCAGACTGCTACCATCCTCATTACCAGGTAGATCCAGGGCAGAACTCTGCCATGCCAAGTGAGAGGATGGAAGGGAGAAAGGCATGGGAAATCCCTTTGAACTCAGGTCCTCCTGACTCCAGGGCCAGTGCTCTATCCACTGAACCACCTGCTTGCCCCTACCCCTTCCCTGACTTTCTTGAAGATAATTCAAATCTCATTTATTGCAAGAGGCCTTTCCCAATCCTTCATATCTTTGGACCTTTCCTCTAAGATTACCTCACATTTACACCTCCCTTTACATTTACACCTTTACATGGACATGATTGCTTGTATCTTGTCTCTCCTTTTAGAATGTTATCTCCTTGAGAAAGGGACAGTGTTTTTTGCCCTTCTTCATATCTTTGATTCTTTACAGAGTCTGACATATATTTTCTGGGATCTATGGAAAAAAATTGGCTGGGAGCTAGAGGAGAGGGAAAAGGAGAGTGGGACAAAGGTTATGATATGTGAGGGGTAAGAAGATTCTGCAGTGAAACTTCTGCAAAAGGGGCAGCTAAGTGGCACAGTGGATAGGGTACCTGTCCTGGAGTCAAGAGGACCTGAGTTCAAATCCCACCCCAAATACTTAAAAAAAGTACCTGTGTGACCTTGGGCATGTCACTTAACCCCATTGCCTTGGGGGGAAAAAAAACCCCAAAAAGAAACTTCAGCAGAAGCTGAAGGTCAGTTCAGGCTAAAAGATAAAGATATTTTAAAAAGTTAAAGGGATTAGCCTTCAGGCACCAAACTGATATTCCCCAACCTTGAAAGGGTGGGTGACAAGAATCCCTGAATTGCATAAGAGGAAGCAAGTAAGACAATGAATGGAATGAATTCATCTTTTGTCTCTAGCTATACACACATAAGTGATGTATTTATATACACCGAAGCATCTAAGCATATGTATATCTATGTATATATATATAAAACATGTGATGAAGGCTGTCCTGACATATAACAGAGGTGCTACAGATGGAATAGATATCTTTAGCCTTTTCATCACTCACTCTTCTCCAAGGGAAGATTAATTCCTTCTAAGAGGGGAGGTAGGAAATTGGGGCCAGAAGGTTTGGCCATTCAGCTTTAATCAGAGAGAAGGCTAGAATGATATCTGTCTCCTCCCTTAAATATTATTTATCTAGGAATTATGATTTTCAGGTTCAATCTAACTTACATGGAAAATTTGTGGTTGGCTTAGTCATTTCTGACTCTTCATGATCCCAGGGTCTCTTGGCAAAAATATTGGAGTGGTTTGTCATTTCCTTCTCCAATAAATTAAGGTAAATTGAGTTTAAATGACTTTCCCAGAATCACACAGCCAGTAAGTATCTGAATCTGGATTTGAATTCAGCTATTCCTCCAGATCCATTGTTATATCCACTGTGCTATTTAGCTGCCTCATATGGAAAATATCTTCAGAATTATAAACAACTATGAAAAGAAAAAACAAATAAAAAAGAAAAGGAAAAACTAACACTGTAAACATGTACAGTCAATTAAAACAATTTCCACATTAGCTATGTCCAATAAAAACGCTTCTCATTTGGCATTCTAATCATCTATCAGGATATGGATTAGCAAATTCTTTCATTAGTTCTTTGATAGCATGGTTGGTCAATTGTGCTGATAAAAGTGAAGTGAGCAGAACCAGAAGAAATTGTACATACTAACAGCAATATTGGGTGATGATCAAGCATGATGGACTTGTCCTTTCAGTAGTTTAATAATCAAAGACAATTCTAAAAGACTTGTGATAGAAAAAAAAATCCATAACCAGAGAAGGAACTATGGAGTTTAAATGCAAACCAAAGCTTGTTACCTTCAATTTTAAAAAGTTGTCTTGGGCAGCTAGGTGGTGCAGTGGATTAGAGTCCTGGAGTCAGGAGGATCTGAGTTCAAATTTGACCTCAGACATTTTGTGACTGTGTGTCACTTAACCCCATTGCCTTGGTTTTTTTCCCTCTTCAATGTTTTTTCCCTCATTTTGATTTGATTCTTCACTCACAAAATGATTAATATGGATCTATGTTTAGCATGGATAGACATATATAGCCTGTATTAGACTGATTTCTATCAGGTAGGGAAAATGAAGAAAGGGAGGGAGAAAAAGGTAGCACTCAAAATCTTACAAAAAATGATTGAGGAAAACTACTGTTGCCTATTGTTGGGAAAAAAATAAAATATTGTTATAAAAAGTTCCTAGGTTTTCCAGTTTTTACAACTAGTATTTCTGACAAAGGACTCATTTCTAAAATATACAGAGAACTGAGTTAAATTTATAAAAAAAAACAAGTCATTCCCCAATTGACAAATTATCAAAGGATATGTACAGGCAATTTATAGATGAGGAAATCAAAATGATCCATAGTCATATGAAAAATTGCTCTAAATCATTACTGATTAGAGAAATGCAAATTAAAGCATCTCTGAGGTACCACCTCACACCTCTCAGACTGGTCAATATGACCAGAAAAGACAATGATCATTATTGGAAGGAATGTGGGAAATCTGGGACACTAATGCATTGTTAGTGGAGCTATGAACTCATCCAACCTTTCTGGAGAGCAATTTCGAATTATTCTCAAAGGGCAATAAAAATGTTCATACCCTTTGATCCAACAATACTACTACTGGTCTATACCCTGAAAAGATTATGAAAAAGGGTTAAAACATCGCTTGTACAAAAATTTTCATAGCAGCCCTGTTTGTGGTGGGAAAGAACTGGAAACTGAGTGAAAGTCCATCAATTGAGAAATGGCTGAACAAATTGTGGTATTGTATGTTATGGATCACTATTGTTCTATTAGAAACCAGGAGGGATGGGAATTCAGAGAAGCCTGGAAAGATTTGCATGAACTGATGCTAAGAGAGATGAGCAGAACCAGAAGAACATTGTACATCCTAACAGCAACATGGGGATGATGATCAAACTTTTTTTTAAGATTTATTTATTTTTGAATTTTACAATTTTTCCCTTAATCTCGCTTCCTCCCCCCCCCACAGAAGGCAGTCTGTTAGTCTTTACATTGTTCATTGTTTCCATGTTATACATTGATCTAAGTTGAATGTGTTGAGAGAGAAAAGTCATATCCTTAAGGAAAAAAAAATAAGAGATAGCAAGATTACATAATAAGATAACGTGTTGTTTTTTTTTTTAACTAAAGGTCTATGTTCTTTGGTCTATGTTCAAACTCCACAATTCTTTCTTTGGATACGGATGGTATTCTCCATTGCAGAAACCCCAAAATTGTGCCTGATTGTTGCACTGATGGAATGAGCAAGTCCATTAAGGTTGATCATCAACCCCATGTTGCTGTTATGGTGTACAATGTTCTTCTGGTTCTGCTCATCTCACTCAGCATCAGTTCATGCAAATCCCTCCAGGCTTCTCTGAATTCCCATCCCTCCTGGTTTCTAATAGAACATTAGTGTTCCATAACATACAATACCACAATTTGTTCAGCCATTCCTCAATTGATGGACTTTCACTCAGTTTCCAATTCTTTCCCACCACAAACAGGTCTGCTATGAAATTTTTGTACAAGTGATCCCTTCCAACATTGAATCATTGTCCTTTCTGGTCATATTGGCCAGTCTGAGAGGTGTGAAGTGTACCTCAGAGATGCTTTAATTTGCATTTCTCTAAAAGATAATGATTTAGAGCAATTTTTCATGTGGCTATGGATTGCTTTGATTTCCTCATCTGTAAATTGCCTCCACACATCCTTTGACCATTTGTCATTTGGGGAATGGCTTGGTTTTTTTTTTTTTTATAAATTTGACTCAATTCTCTATATTTTAGAAATGAGTCCTTTGTCAGAAATACTGGTTGTAAAAATTGTTTCCCAATTTACTACATTTCTTTTGATCTTGGTTACAGTGGTTTTGCCTGTTGCAAAAGCTTTTTAACTTAATGTAATCAAAATTATCTAGTTTGTTTTTAATGATATTCTCCATCTCTTCCTTGGTCATAAACTGCTTCCCTTTCCATAGATCTGATAGTTAAACTATTCCTTGATGTCCTAATTTGCTTATAATATTGTCTTTTATGTCTAAATCCTGTATTCATTTTGATCTTATCTTGGTATAGGGTGTGAAGTGTTGGTCTAATCCAAGTTTCTGCCATATTAACTTCCCATTTTCCCAACAGTTTTTATTAGAGAATTTTTATCCCAGAAGCTGGACTCTTTGGGTTTGTCAAACAGCAGATTACTATAATCATTTCCTGAAATTACACCTAGTCTATTCCACTGATCCACCACTCTATTTCTTAGCCAATACCAGACAGATGTGGTGACTGATGCTTTATAATTTTAGATGATCAATCTTGATAGACTTGTTCATTTCATCAGTACAAGGGGTATCTGCAATGGAGAATACCATCCACATCCAGAGAAAGAACTGTGGAGTTTGAACAAAGACCAAAGACGATTACTTTTAATTTTTAAAAAAGGTATCTTATTACATAATTTTGCTATCTCTTTATATTTTTCTTAAGGATATGATTTCTCCATCAACACATCAATTTTGATCAGTGTATAGCATGGAAACAATGCAAAGACTATCAGACTGCCTTCTGTGGAGGTGGAGAGGAGGGAAGCAAGACTGGAGAAAAATTGTAAAATTAAAAAAAAAATGCAAAAAAAGTTCCTAAGTTTTGAAAGTCATTTACCTTTCTCATATTTTGTTGTCACTTTATAATTTGTTCTTCTGATTCCGTACATTTCATTCTGCATCAGTTTATGCATGTTTTGCTAGGTACATACACATACACACAGGTATTCCATTACATTTATATATCACACCAATACATAGTGTATATTTTTATATACACAGATACACACATACACATACACATACAAGTATATACATTTACACATGATGGTAAATTCTTCATCGGGAAGAAACTTGAAAAGACAAAGCCCATAGTGGAGGTAGCGTTGGTTCACATTCTTCTGTTTGTAGATGATTGTTCACTCATTGCAGCCTCTGAAGCTGAGATGCAACAAAGTATGGATCGATTCTCTACTACTTGTGCTAAACACTAAGAAAACACAGGGGCTCCATCAGCTAGCATCACACCATCCATGTGTGGAACCACTGATTACAGCAAATGGAAGTTTTGAGTACTGTGGACAAGTTCACTTCCCTTGGCAGTGTCCTTTCCAGGGAGGTACACATTGACAATGAGGTTGACGCTCACATTACCAGGGCTAGCTCAGTATTTGGGAGGCTCTGAAAGAAAGTGTCAAAGAGAAGAGGTATTAGACTGACACCTGACTGAAGGTCTATAGAGCTGTTGTGCTGACCTCATTGCTATATGCCTGTGAAACCTGGACAGTCTATCAGCGCCATGTCAGGAAACTGAATTGCTCTCTTAAGGAAGATTCTGAAGATCACCTGGAGGGAGAAGATACCAGACACTAAGGTTCTTTCTTGAGCTAAACTGCCGAGCATTCTGACATTACTACAGAGAGTGCAACTATATAGGCCATATTATTAGAATGCCAGACATACGCTTGCCAAAAACTGTTTTATGCAGAACTCACACAGGGCAAGTGCTCACAAGGGGGTCAGAAGAAATGATACAGGGACACCCTGTAGGTCTCATTGAAGAACTTGAGAATTGATGGTACAGCATGGGAGACACTGGCACAGGACCACCCTGCATGGCGTGCCCTCATCAAGGAGGGTGCTATACTCTATGAGGAAGGAATAATTGAAAAATCTCAAAGAAACCTAAGTTTAGAGTACCCACCCCAGGTGCTCACATAGACTATTTGCGTCCAACCTGTGGAAGAGCATTGGTCTGATCAGCCACAGTCGGACACATTAACTTATCTCTAACATAAGTGATGTCATTTGGTCTTCTTTGATAACAAATCACAAGAACCAACCATCCAACTACGTACATATACATATGCCAGTCTTCATTGATTCCTTAATTTAAGAGCCCTCTTCTCAAATTCCCATTCTTTGCCACCTTGAAAAGAGTTATAAAAATTTTGTGTTTATTTGTTTTAGTTAGGACTAATCCTCCCCTTAATAGCCCCCCTAACTCCTTCTTCCCCCTGCTCCCTCTTCTCTCTTTTCCCTTTGTTTCCTTGTTGAGTGAAATTTATTTCTGTACCCAATGGGAGGTGTGTTTATTATTCTTTCTTCTGATAAATTCAAATGAGAATGAAATTCAAGTGTCTAATACTCTCTCATTCCCACTTACTTTTTATAGACTTCTACTTGAGCACAGTGATTATATGAGATAATTTCCCATAATTCCTTCTCTCTTTCCAACTCTAATGTCTTCCTCTTCTTACCTTTCTATTCTTCTCTTAAGATCAAGACATAATAAAGTCACTAACCATTCTGGCTAATTTATTAGATTATCTCTAAGACTCCTGATGATAATAGGGTTCAGAACCAATTCAAATATCATCTCCCCAAATTTGAATGTAAACAATGTATCTCTTAGGCCTTTATTATTATTATTATTATTATTTATTCTTGTTTATCTTTTTATGTTTCTCTTCATTCTTTTGTTTGAACTTCAAAGTTTTCCTGCAGCTCTGGTCTTTTCATCAGGAGTGTAAGGAAGACCACTATTTCATTAAGGATCTATTTCCACCCCTCATAGCTGGGTAAGTTTTTTTTTTTTTATTGTTTTTTGTTTTTTCAAGACAGTGGAGTTAAGTGACTTGCCCAAAGTCAAGCAGTTGGGTAAGTTATTCTTGGTTGTAAGTTCATATCTTTTGCCTTTTGGAAAATCATATTCTAATTTTCTGTTCCTTTACAGTAGTAGTGGCTGCTAAGTCATGTGTGATCCTGACTGGCTTCTTTGAACTTGAATTCTTTCCCTCTGGATGCTCATATACATACAGATATACATTAATTTCATATATATATATATATATATATATATACACATATATGTGTACACACACACACACACACACATATACACACATATTTGGCCTAGAAATTCTGGATTTTACCTATGGTGTTCTTAGGGTTTTCAATTTGAGGTTTCTTTCAGGAGGTGACTTGTAGATTCTTTCTATTTCCACTTAGACCTCTAAAGAGATCTGGACAATTTTAAGATTTCTTAAAGGGGTGGCTAGGTGGAGCAGTGGATAGAGCACTGGCCCTGGAGTCAGGAGTACCTGGGTTCAAATCTGGCCTCAGACACTTAACAATTACCTAGCTGTGTGGCCTTGGGCAAGCCACTTAATCCCATTGCCTTGCAAAAAAAAAGATTTCTTAAAACTGTATAGGCTTTTGGTGGTTGGTGGTGGTAATTGTGTTGAGTCCAGTGAAGTCCAAATTTTTTCTCCTCAATCTGTTTTCCATGTCAGTAGTTTTGCTATGAAATACTTTATATTTTCTTCAATATTCACAGTCTTTTCACTTTGTTTTTAGTATTTCTTCTTTTTTTTTTTTCAATGGAGTCATTGGTTTCTATTTGGTTCATTTTAATTTTCAGGGAATTTATTACTTGAAAAAGGTTTTGTATTAGTTGTGCCAAACTGTTGATTCCCTTTCTGAATCTTTTTTTCCCATAGCTTTCAATTTCTTTTCAAAATTTTTCCTTGAGAAATCTCATTTGATTTACAAAATCTTTGAAACTCTTTTTTAAACTCTTGCTGTTTCTCTTCGAGGAATCCTAGTTGAATTCTTGCTTGAGCTCTGTTTTAATGTGATATTTGCTTGTAGTTGTATTGAAATTATTCTCTTCTAGTTTATGTCTTGACCTTCCCAGCCACCAAAATATATTTTTTTTTTCCATTTGCTCATTCTTCCAATCTGCTTCCTGATTTCAGAATTGTTGTTAGGACTGTGCTTATTAAGGTTGGGTTCTCCCATACTTTTGGAGGGAAGATCTGGGCTGGTCCTATTGCTTTCTTAGGGGCCTGAGTATTATTATTTCAGGGGTTTCAGGGACAGGTTGCTGACTTGCAAACCTTTAATGTTCCCAAAATAGTATGATCCAGAGTAAATCAGAATGCTGCACCCTTGGTTTGAATTCTGCAAGTTCTGTCTAAGCAACAGAAGAATACTGGACTCAGAAACTAGCCCTGTTGATTTGGAGCAGCAGAATTACGATCTCTCTCTCTTGGCCTGGGATTCCTGCCATGAACATTCCTCTGTAGGCTGAGCAACATACCCCCTCTGCTCCTGGTATCTGAGTTGCATAGTTGCTACTTATCCTGAACTTTTTTTAGTATGTCACACAGGTTCTCTACCAGGGATACCCCATATGTGCTCCCTTGGTTGATCTAGGCAGGACAAATGAGTCATTTGTGACTTTTTTCTGAAAAGAAAAAGAATATTGACTTCTGCAGTAACGATGTGAATTGCCTTAGCTAATTGTTCCTTAAATGTGTGACTTTCACTTTAAATACGTAACCATTCTTCACACTAATTAAGGCTGTGATTATATATATATATTTTTTTAGATTTTTGCAAGGCAAATGGGGTTAAGTGGCTTGCCCAAGGCCACACATCTAGGTAATTATTTAGCGTCTGAGACCGGATTTGAACTCAGGTCCTCCTGATTCCAGGGCTGGTGCTCTATCCACTGAGCCACCTAGCCACCCCTGGGGGACTATGTTTTGTTTCTATTGCTTTTAAAATGACATCTTAATAAATGTCTTTGATCTAAGTGACAACACTTGAAGAACAACATATATGAGCAGAAAAGTGAGTAGTATAATGATTTACAGAGAGTTAGAGACGACAGGTAGACAGCATGAATATTTTACTGATATTCACAAAATATTAAAAGACATAGAGGAAGTGCATTGGGTAAATCCTCTGTGGAGGTATGGATAAGGATTGTACAGGATAAGGAGGTGTGAATTGGAAAGAATCTACACCAGTGATATCAGTGATATTAGTGATAATCAGTGATCAATGATTTATCAAAGCTATCAGACTCTAAGAATGAATGTAGCATTTGAAAAAATGGTTTTGTGCAGTGGATAGAACACAGGCCCTGGAGTCAGGAGGACCTGAGTTCAAATCCAGACTCAGACGCTTAATAATTACCTAGCTGTGTGGCCTTGGGCAAGCCACTTAACCCCATTTGCCTTGCAAAAATCTAAAAAAAAAAAAGAACCAATAAAACTTTATTGGTAATTAGCCTTATCAGAACAAATTCATTTCCTTTTTGGACAGGGTTGCTAGAACATTTCATCAAAAGAGTACCATAAATAATGTTACCTGGATTTCAGCAAATCAATTGATAGAGTTTCTCATATCATTCTTTTTGAAAAGATGGAATTATTTGGAGAATAGGGTGATTTGGGGAATTAAAACCAGTTTAATGAACAGAGCTGAAGAGTAGTTAGGTCTATACCCTGAAGAGATGATGAAAAAAGGGTAAAAACATAACTTGTGCAAAAATATTCATAGCAGCCCTGTTTGTGGTAGCAAAGAATTGGAAATCAAGTAAATGTCCTTCAATTGGGGAATGGCTTAGCAAACTGTGGCATACGTATGTCATGGAACACTGTTGTTCTATTAGAAACCAGGAGGGATGGGAATTCAGGGAAACCTGGAGGGATTTGCATGAATTGATGCTGAGTGAGATGAGCAGAACCAGAAAAACACTGTATACCCTAACAGCAACATAGGGGTGATGATCAACCTTGATGGACTTGCTCATTCCATCAGTGCAACAATCAGGGACAATTTGGGGCTGTCTGCAATGGAGAATATCATCTGTATCCAGATAAAGAGCCATGGAGTTTGAAGAAAGACCAAGGACTATTCCCTTTACTTTAGAGGAAAAAAAGATCTTATTGTCTGATCTTGCTATCTCTTATACTTTATGTTTCTTCCTTAAGGATATGATTTCTCAGGGCGGCCAGGTGGTACAGTAGATGGAGCAACGGCCCTGGAGTCAGGAGTACCTGAGTTCAAATCCAGCCTCAGACCCTTAATAATTGCCTAGCTGTGTGGCCTTGAGCAAGCCACTTAACCCCATTGCCTTGTAAAAACTAAAAAAATAAAATAAAACAAAAACGGTTATGTTTTTTCTCTCATCACATTCAGTTTGGATCAATGTATACCATGGAAACAATCTGAAGACTGGCAAATCGCCTACTGCGGGGGGTGGGGGAGGAGGGAAGTAAGATTAGGGGAAAAATTTTACAATTTTTACAAGTTTTACAACTCAAAATAAACAAAATTTTTATAATTCAGAAAAAAAGAGTAGTTAGATATTAATGAATTCATAACATCTGGGAGGAAGATCTCTGAAGGAGTATCCCAGGGATTCGTCCTTGATTCTATGCTCTTTGACATTTTTTAATGGTATTTTTTCCAATTACATATAAAGACAATTTTAACTTTCATTTATAAATTTTTTTTGAGGTCCAAATTATCTCTCTCCCTCCCTCACCTCATTAAGATGGTTAGTAATTTAATATGGTTCATGTATGTGTAATCATGTAAAACATACTTTTATATTAGTCACATTATGAAAGAAGAAACAGAACAGAAGAAAAGAATCATACACACACACAAAAAAGTGAAAATGTATGCTTCAGTCTACATTCAGATTCCATGAGTTAATTCTCTATATGTGAATAGCCTTTTCTATCATGAGTCCTTTGGAATTTTCTTAGATTATTATATTATTCAAATGTTCATAGTTGATTATCATACAGTGTTACTGATACCATGTATAATGTTTTCCTAGTTCTGCTCATTTCACTTTGCATCAATTCATGTAAGGTTTTTCTGAAATTATCATGCTTGTCATTTCTTATAGCACAAAAGTATTCCTTTATATTCGTGTCCCACAACTTCTTCAGTCATTCCCTAATTGATGCTATCTTCTGAGTTTGCAGAAAGAACTAAATATTTTTGTATATGGAAAACTTTTTCCCTTTTTCTGTGATCTCTTTGGGATATAGACCTAGTATTGGTATTGCTGAATCAAAGGAAATGCAGTTTGATTGCCCTTTGGACCTAGTTCCAAATTTACAACTTTATTAATAATGTATTAGTGTTCCATTTTCCCAGATCATCTTCTTCAACATTTATCATTTTTCTTTTCTGTTATATTAGCCAATAAGACAGATTTGAGGAGGTACCTCAGAGATGTTTTAATTTGCATTTGTCTAATCAATAGTGATTTTGAGCAATTCTTCATAAGACTAAAGATAAAAGATAAAGATAGATTTAATTTCTTTATCTGAAAACTGCTCGTACATATCCTTTAAGCATTTATCCATAGGGGAATGACTTATATTCTATAAATTTGACTCAGTTCTCTATATAGTTGAGAAATGAATCCTTTATCAGAAAAACTTGCTGTGAAGATTGTTTACCAATTTTCTGCTTTCCTTCTAATCTTATATTCATTAGTTTTGTACTTATGCAAAACGTTTTTAATTTATATAATTAAAATTATTCATTTTGCATTTTGTAATGCTCTTGTTTGGTCATAAATTCTTCCCTTCTTCATAGATCTCTCAAGTAAAATATTTCTTTATCTCTTAATTAACTTATGGTATCCTTTATGTCCAAAGTATGTACCCATTTTGATCTTTTCATCATATATAAGATATTGGTCTATACCCATCTGCCATACTATTTTCTAGTTTCCCAGTAGTTTTTGGTTTGGTTTGGTTTTGGTTTTTGTTTTTTGTCAACCAGTGAATTCTTATTGCATAAACTGGGGTCTTTGGGTTTATCAAACACTAAGTTACTGTGTCTTGTATACCTAATCTGTTTATTGATTCACCACTCTATTTCTTAGTACTATAGAATTTTGATGGCTACTATATTATAATATAGTTTTAGATCTCATACAGCTAGGCTGCTTTCTTTGCATTTTTTTTATTAATTCCCTTGATATTCTTGACCCTTTGTTTTTACTGAAGAATTCTGTTTTTTTTCTAGCTCTATAAAATAAACTTTTGGGTCATTTGATTGATATTACACTGAACTAATTTAGGCAGCATTATCATTTTTATTATATTAGCTCAGCTTATCCATGAATAAATATTTTTCCATTCTTTTAGATTTGACTTTATTTATGATATATTGCTACAATCTTCTTAGTATTTTAATTTTTTTAAGGTTTTTTGCAAGGCAAATGGGGTTAAGTGGCTTGCCCAAGGCCACACAGCTAGGTAATTATTAAGTGTCTGAGACTGGATTTGAACCCAGGTACTCCTGACTACAAGGCCAGTGTTCCTTCTGTTTTTCTTCTCTCTCTTTTTACCCTTTCCTTCCTTACCAATACTTTTCTTCTGACCACCACCTCCTCTAATCTGTTCTCCCTTCTGTTACTGCCCCCAGCCCTTTTTGGAGGGTAAGAGATTTCTATAATCATCCAGTTGTGAATGTTATTCATTCTTTAGGTATATGAATGGGGAGGTGGCCTATGACCCATAATAGTGGTTAGAATGATGCAATTCTGCTAGTCACAGCTGCAGAATGGCAGAGTTGGATTGAGCTACTGAGAGGGTCATGGCCCCATAGAAGTTAACATTAGAATAATCATGTGCTACAGCCAAAGGTCTGTTTGGTGGTCTCAAAATTCTCTCCCTTTCTTATCTCCCATCATTATCTTCTTTCTTACCCCTCAATTTTTAAATTTTTTATCTATTTATGGTAATGGATTAAAGTGACTTGCCCAAGGTCACATAGCTAGGCAATTACTTTTTTCCACTTTATTTTTTTGATTTATTTTGAATTTTACAATTCTTCCCCTAATCTTGCTTCCTTCATCCCTCCCCCTACAGAAGGCAGTCTGTTAGTCTTTATATTGTTTCCATGGCATATATTGATCTAAGTTGAAGATGATGAGAGAAAAGTCATATCTTTAAGGGGAAAAAATAAAGTATAAGAGATGGCAAAATTACATAGTAGGATAACAGTGTTATTTTTTAAAGTTTCTTGATCTTTGTCCAAACTCCACAATTCTTTCTCAGGATACAAATGGTATTCTCCTTCGCAGATACCCCAAAATTGTGCCTGATTGTTGTACTGATGGAATGAGCAAGTCCATTAAGGTTGATCATCACCCCTATGTTGCTCTTAGGGTGTACAATGTTTTTCAGGTTCTGCTTATCTCACTCAGCATCAGTTCATGCAAATCCCTCCAGGCTTCCCTGAATTCCCATCCCTCCTGGTTTCTAAAAGAATAGTGTTCCATAACATACATATACCACAGCTAAACAATGATTATGTGTCTGAGACTAGATTTGAACTAAGATCCTCCTGACTGACTGTGCCATCTAGTTGCCCCTACCCCTTAATTTTTTTAATGTTTTCCCTCAAAGTCACCTTATACCCTCATTATCTATATAATACTAATAGTGATACAATTCTTAAGAATTATGTGTCATCTTTCCATGTAGGGATATAAACAGTTTAGCCTTCTTGTATCCCCTGTATATTCTCTTTCCTTTTTACCTTTTTATATTTCTCTCAAGTCTTGAAACTTAAAGTGGAATTTTTTGCTTAGTTCTAGTCTTTTCATCAGGAAATTTTGAAGGCTTTCTATTTCATTGACTATCCATCTTTCCACCTGAAGGATTATGCTTAATTTTACTGGGTAGATGACTCTTGGCTGTAATCCTCACTCCTTTGCCTTCCAAAATATCATATTCTATTCCCTCTGATCCTTTTATATTGAATTTGCTAAATCCTCTGCAATCCTGACTGGGGCTCCTTAATATCTCAAATTTTTTTTTTTTGACTGCTTATAATATTTTTACTTAGACCTAGGAGTCCTGAAATTTGGCTTTATTGTTCCTGGGAGCTTTCATTTTGGGATCTCTTTTGGGGAGGTGGCCTATGCCCCAAAATGGCAGTTGGAATGATGCAGTTCTGCTAGTCACAGCTGCAGAATGGCAGATAGCTGGACTGAGCTACTGAGAGGGTCATGGCCCTGTAGAAGTTAACATTAGAATAAACATGTGCTATAGCCAAAAGTCTGTTTGGTGGTCTCAAAATTCTCTCTGTTTCTTATGAATATGGATTCTTTCAATTTCTATATTATCCTCTGGTTCTAGGATGTCAGGGCAGTTTTCTTTGAAAATTTCTTGAAGTATTATGTTCAGGTCCCTTATAAATCATGATTTTCAAGTAACCCAATAATTTTTTTTTGTTTTGGCAATTTTTATTTTGAATATTACATATTCATTAATTTCAATTAAATAAGATTTACCAAAAACAATCAAAAGAAAATACTGTTAATTTTAAAACAAAAATAATGATTACTTATAAATACACCACTACTATTTTCTGTATGTGCAATGTATATGTTGCAAAGTTTTCAAGACTTTAGGTTTCAAGATACATTACCATGTGTGTCATACACACTCCAAGTTAGAAGTTTCCCAATTTCCCAATTGGCTGACAAAACTTATAGTAACCCTTTTTACTCCTTATAATCTAAGGCTAAGGATTCCTCCATTTGCTCAGTCCTTTCTATGCTGCAAATTGGTGTTCTATATTTAGAATGTCTCCTCCAATGTCTACCCTTTACCACCACATGTTCTCTCCTAACAGAACATCCTGATTCTGAGGACCAACAAAAAGTGAAATCACATGTCAATCTGTTGCACTTTGCATGTGCTCAACTCTTCTCAATCACAGATAAAGACAATATTCTGATTTGTTTTTCTTAGCAATATTTCTTCACTGACAGGAAGACCTCTATTTGGAGAGTGAGGTAAATCATTGGGTCAAAGGAAAGTAATAATGGTATAAAAAGTACCCAGAAAACTTATTTCACTTAAAAGTAAAAGAAAATGAAACTGGCAGGATTTACAATTAAGGCACTGTAACATTAGCACCTGATTCTAACAGCTCAGGAAATTAATGATAGTATTACAAGGAAAAACTGGGGGCAATTTTAATAGGCATTCTCCAATCTAAAATAGCTTTGCTTAGTCCCAACTGAAATAACATTTTGCAGAGAAAATGTTTAAGGTATAGCTAGTCCATCACTCCACAGATTTCTGCTGCCTTTAGGACATTGTACTAGGCAGGCAAGGGATATAAATAATAACCTAGGGTAGTTATCCTCAAAAAGTTTACAAACAAATAGGTAATACAAGTCAAAACAACTGAGAAAGTAAAGCAATGAAGAATGGCTCATTTGGTAAATTACAAATGAGAAGCAGAAAAAAATGGATTGAGAGGGACAGATTACTGTTTTGTCTGGGATGTTCAAAGAGAAGTGAGACTTAGAGGAAGGGTAGAATTGGGGAGGCAGATGGGATGATTTTCATAATCTCTCCACAAGGTTACCATATTAGGAAATCCTTATTACCATATTATAGACTGGGAGAGTAAGACACCAAAGAAGTTAACTTACTGATTATTTCAATTTAATGTAATAGCTAGTTCTGTTTCTCATTTTTCTTGTTTAAACTACTCTCTTTCAAAAAAAAAAGAATTCATAGTTCACCTATTCGGTTGGATTTTTAATATCTTTTTATAAATGATTTTTAAAAAGGACAAACAAGTTTGGCTCCCAGAAATATCTCACTAACCCTAAATACTGGTGAGAAACATTAATATGTCTTTTAATTTACTACTTTATTAAGGTAAGAAGAAGAGCTGTATTATAAGACTTAGAATTTGGCAGAAGTTGGAAGAGGTTTAATTTTAACAAAGAATGGAGGTGAGTATTAAATAGCTGCAAATAGCTTCAAATAGCTGCATTTCATATTAACCCTCTTTCAGTGAGACTAGATGACAAATTATATGGTCAGTGTCTTCTCAGGCTCTTTAATCACAAAAATTTCAATGATATTCTGTTTCCATTTTAAATAATCTCTAGGGGGCGGAGCCAAGATGGCTACATGAAGGGATCCAGTCTTAGGAGCTCTCTGATAAAACTCATAAGCTAAGGACTCTAACTAAACTTTCGAGAAACAGAACCCACAAAGGGACCCAGTGAGGCAGTTCTCCTACTCAAGGTAACCTGGAAAAGAGCAGAAAGGCTCAGCTCCCCTGGGTCTGAGGGGCGGCCCGCCAGAGGGGTGGCCCACCAGAGGCAAAGAACTTCAGCCTCCTGGAGGCAGCCCCAGGGTGCTGGGAGCCGAGGCTCACAGCAGCGGGGGAGTCTCCTGAGCTGCACCCCGGGGAGCACAGGCACAAAGTGGGGGAACCTCTGCCAGAGCGATCATGTGGAGCCCAGCCCTCAGGGCACACAGCCAGCAGCCCAAATCCAGGAAACAGAAGCAGGTCAGCGGGTAAGCAGGAGCCCCCAGGGCATGAGCCCATTGAGCAGAGGGAGGGGAGTGAAGAGAGACTGCCTAGCTCTGTCCTCTGCCCCTGGAGCAGGACTCTGGGGCTCTGACCACATTCAGATCCTGATCCCAGTCTAGGCCCCCCCCCAATAGAACAACAGGGCCCCCCCCCACCTCAGCCCCATGGCAGAGGGGGGCGCTTATGGTCATTCACAGACCAGGAGGGAGGACAGAGCCTCCCACACTGAGACCCTTGTGGGAATGTCCCAAAAGCTCATGAAGCACCCCCAAAACAGGCTTAGGCTGGGAAAATGAACAAGCAAAGAAATAAGAGGAAGACCATTGAGAAATATTTTGCAAATGAGCCCAAGAAGGATCAAAATACTCAGTCTGAAGATGAGGAAGCACAAGCTCCTGCATCCAAAGACTCCAAGAAAAACAGAAATTGAGCTCAGGCTATGATAGAGCTCAAAAAAGACTTTGAAAATCAAATGAGAGAGTTGGAAGAAAAACTGGGAAAAGAAAGGAGAGAGATGCAGAAAAAAACATGAAAATGAAGTCAGCAGCTTAGTCAAGGAAATCCAAAAAAAATGCTGAAGAAAATAGCATGATAAAAAACAGCTTAGGTCAAATGGATAAAACAGTTCAAAAAGTTATTGAGGAGAAGAATGCTTTAAAAAGCAAAATTGGCCAGATGGAAAAAGAGATAAGAAAACTCTCTGAGGAGAATAAATCCTTCAGACAAAGAATAGAATTCAGGGAGATTGATGAATTTAACAGAAATCAGGAATCAATACTTCAAAACCAAAAAAATGAAAAATTAGAAGAAAATGTGAAATATCTCATTGAAAAAACAACTGATATGGAAAACAGACTTAGGAAAGATAATTTGAAAATTATTGGAATACCTGAAAGTCATGACCAGGAAAAGAGCCTTGACATCATTTTCAAAGAATTACTACAGGAAAATTGCCCTGATATTCTAGAAGCAGAGGGCAAAATAGAAATGGAGAGAATCCACCGATCCCCCAGAGAAAGAGATCCCAAAAAACCAACCCCTAGGAATATTATAGCCAAGTTCCAGAACTCCCAAGTCAAAGAGAAAATATTACAAGCAGCCAGAAGAACACAGTTCAACTATCGTGGAGCTGCAGTCAGGATCACACAGGACTTAGCAGCAACTACACTGGAAGCTCGCAGGGCTTGGAATACAATATACCAGAAGGCAAGAGAGCTTAGAATGCAGCCAAGAATGAACGTCGTCTTCCAGGGAAAAAGATGGACTTTCAATGAACCAGGGGAATTTCAAAGGTTCCTTTTGGAATGGCCAGAGCTGAACAGAAGGTTTGATCTTCAGATACAGGACTCAGGTGAAGCATGGAGATTGGAGGAGAGGGGGGAAATATGAAGGACTTAATGAGGATGAACTGCATGTATTCCTGCATAGAAAAATGATACTGATAATATTCATTATGAACCATCTCAGTTAATAGAGCAGGTAGAGGGAGCTTTTATAGTTGAAGCACAGGAGAAAGCTGAATTTGAAGATAAAATATGGTGTAAAAATGGAGTCAATAGGAAAAAAAGGGAAATGGAAAGGGAGAAAGAAAAAGGAGAGGGGGAATAGTCCAAGATATTTCACATAATAAGATTTTTCTTTATTACAATGAGCTATTGCAATGATATGGAAAGGGGGAGGCAAGGGGGAATGAGGGAACCTTTGCTCTCATCAGAGGTGGCTAGGAGAGGAAACAGCATATATACTCAATGGAGTATAGACATCTGGAGTAAGAAGGAGAGAAGGGGGACAGGGGGAAGGGGTGGATGTGAGTGATGGAGAAGATGGACCATGGGAGGAGAGTTGTCAGATATAACACATTTTCTTTTTTACTTCTTGCAAGGGGCTGGGATTGGATGGCCTGCCCAGGACCATGGGGCCAGGTGGATTCTGGGCCTAAGGGGTAGTAGGGGGGCTCAGGGCTTCTTGGCCCCAGGACCAGGGATCTGTCTGCTGCACCACTCAGTGACCCTACAGCAGAGTCAGAGTGAAAGGAGAGAGAAAATATAGTACATGGTAGTGGAGAAATAAGAAAGGAGGGAGTTGCGATCAGCAATGGCAACATTGGAAAAATATGGAAGTAACTTTTGCGATGGACTTATAAAGAATGTGATCCACTCACGACAGAGTTGATGGTGTTGGAACAAAGACTGAAGCACATTTTTTGTTATTATTATTTGGGGGAGGGTGCAGGGCAAGTGGGGCTGGGTGGCCTGCCTGGAGCCACATAGCAGAATGATCTTTGGGTGTCTGAGGCCGGATTCAGACCCAGGTGCTCCTGGCTCAAGGGCCAATGCTCTGTCTGCCACCCAGCCACCCCTACTATTATTACTATTTTATTTTATTTTGGGTCTTTTTTTTCTTTCTTCTTTTTGGTTTTTGCAGGGCAGTGGGGATCAGGTGGCTTGCATGTCACATGGCTGGGTGATTATTGGGTTTACAAGGCTGGATATGGACTTGGGTGCTCGTGGCTCCAGGGCTGGTGCTTTGTCCATTGCGCCACCTGGCCATACCTACAATTATTACTATTATTTTTTCTAATTTTAATTTTTTTCTCTCCCCTTTACTTTTTCACCCAAGCAAGTCTATCTATATTCATGGGGGGAGGGGTATTTTGTTTACTTGTAAACAAGTATATTTTATTAATGTAAATAATCTCTAAGACACTTATCAGATCACCATCATTAATATAAATACATTATGATCCAAAAAATGAAGAAATATTAGCAGCAACATGAATTAAAGTATTTGACTAGAGATATACTTCTTATATGAAGAATAATGATTTATTTTTTTAGGGAAGATCTGGTGAATTGTGTAGTTGTCTTAATGAAAAAAATTTAATTGAACCTAGGTTCTTTAAGAGAAATACTAAATGTCAGTTTGCATATTAAAACCTATTATGATACATACATTGATAAACACTAATACTCCATTAGACTAGACATAAATTAATTATATTTAAAACTCAAATCATTTTACCTAAATGATATTAATCACCTATAACATTTTACATAATTTCTTCTTTGTTCAAGTGAGTAAAAATCCTTTTCTACATTTTGGTTAAACTACTTTTTTTTTTTTTTTTTACTAATTTGCAGAAAGCAAGAAGAATATGGCTTTCTCCATAATGGCTTGATTCTCCATAAAGCCTAAGTTCATTGGAAGAAATCTCATTGGTCACAAGAAGGTAAAATATTATAACTATAATGAATGATTATACTTGCTACAAATGTGAAAAAAGGACACTAAGATTTCCTCAATCACTCTAATTATAATCCCACAACTTGAATTCATGTATTTGTTCATTGTTTCTCAAATACTAACAAAAATCATTAGTCTGACCCTACAAGAGGTTCAAATGATAATTTCAAGAAATCTGCAATGATTTATGATTTTTGATTTGCTGTCACAATGGCTGTTTCCTGATTTTTATTAGTTGTACTTTAATATGTTGATGGAAAACTGATGAAGGAAAACAACATTCATGATTTCCTAGGTAGTATGCTGGCTCAGCTGTACTGTTTAAAAGTCTAAGTCAGGGCGGCTAGGTGGGATAGTGGATAAAGCACCAGCTTTGGAGTCAGGAGTACCTGGGTTCAAATCTAGACACTTAATAATTACCTAGCTATGTGGCCTTGGGCAAACCACTTAACCCCATTGCCTAGCAAAAAATCTAAAACAAAAAAACAAAAAAACCCAAAAAATAAATAAATAAAAGTCTAAGTCATCCTTACATGGAAATGTGTTTTGCATGACTACACTTGTATAAACTATGTCAAAATGTTTGCCATTTCAGTGAGAAGACTGAGGAAGGAAAGGAATAGGATAATTTTTAAAATAGAATTGTAAAATTCTTTTTATACGCAATTGGGGAGAAAATAAAATATTTTTTTTTAAAAGGGGCAAAAAAAAAAAAGCCTAAGTCATCAGGAGCCCTAGCTGGTGCTATGGATAGAGCACTAACCCTGAAGTCAGGAGGACCTGAGTTCAAATCTACCCTCAGATACTTACTAGCTGTGTAACCCTGGGCAACTCCCTTAATTCTAATTGCCTCCCCTCAAAAAAAGTTTAAGTCATCTCTTAACTTGTAAGTTCTGGGCCTTCTCCTCTCAACAGGAAACATGGCATTCAGTCAAAGGTCTTATATAAAATGCACAGCATCTCATCTAAAATCATTCTAAAAAGTTTGATATAGTCATTAATGATTATGAGGTATTCACTTGACTAATTTAAATTTCCTTCCATTTTGCTTAAGTCTCAAGATTAAAAAAAAAATAAAAAACTTGATCTTGCCAATTACTTGGCAATTACTATTCTTTGCAGAAAGATTAATATTTTTAAAGTGTAAATTATCTTGCACAGATATTAAATTACCTGTGTAAATTTTACAGTATTTCTTCTTTATGAGATTAAAAATCCTTTCCTCCATTTTCAACAAGCCAATTATTATTTTTTCTTCCAATTTGCAGAAAGCAAGGAGAATATTGCCATCTCTTTAAATATAATGGAATTTTACTTCTGCTAAAGCAGGAACTAGAAGCCTCATTTCACTGAGTGGAAAGTCTACAAAGACAAAGAGAGAAAGTCTACAAGGGCAAAAACAGAACAAAGTATGCAACTAAAAAAATGACAGGGTTTTGACACAAATAAAAATAGTTTAATGACTCCATTAACAAATCACCATGGTTCTAACAAAGTTTTCCAAAGACATTCAATCAAAAAAATAGCATTGCTGAAATATAGACTTATTTCCAGTGTAAACAGGCACATAATTATAAATCAAAGCTTTAGCTTCTTCATCTTTATTTGCAAAATGGTGATGACTTTTTCGAGCTTCATTTACAAAGAATTGTGCCATGTAAAATGAACTTTCAATAGCTTGTGGAGAATGAACTAAACCATCTAAATTGACCCATTCGAAAGCACTCTTCTCTGGATGCCACTGGACACCATAAATGGGGTAGTCATATGCTTCCATTGTGGAGATAAATTCAATGCCATCACATGTATTTGTAGATAAAACCCTGTAAAACTCACTTAGCTCCTTATTCTTAGTAAAATTCGTCAAGGAAAGGCTCATCTTATGAAAATTTGAAGTTAGAGGTTTTGTTGCAAATGCCTCTAACAAGTCTTTAGAGAAATTCTGGAACATCCTACTTTCAGTTACAGCTTCAGTAAAGTTCAAAGGCAAAGCAATTCCCTCAGTCTTGGTTGAAGTTAGTAATAGTTCCCCACTTGTCAAGACAGTAAGTTCTTCAAATCCAAGGCATGTTCCCCAAATGGGAAAATAATCTCCTTTTTTATTAGCCATCAAAGCTTTGTTATAAAACAATTTAGCTATAGAGCTATATCTTGAAGACCAAAGACTGACAGCTCCACCAGGTAAAAGTATCCCATTGATAGACTGAAAGAGTTTATCATATTCATTGTCTGAAAGTGTTAACCTGACTGGTACAACCCTTGCACCTGCAGACTCCAGATATTTTGGATATGAAGAAGCAATGTAATACTCTCCAAAATCTTGGAAATTTTTCATGTGGTTACGTTGAGCCAATATTCCTATGATGGGCCTGTCGTTGATGAGCTCGCCGGAGGGCTCGCCCCTGGTCCTGCAGAGGACAGCTCCCAGAGCCCACAGACACAGCCAAAGGCTTCCCATCACCAGACTCTTGGGCCGATTCCTCCTGGCAAGGGGCTTCTCCCTAAGCGGGCGAGAGGAGAAGGGCTCAGTGCTCTGGCCTGAGTTCCTTCCAACCCCAATAATTCTTAAATTATCTTTCTGTGATCTATTTTCCAGATTGTCAATGAGGTATTTTACATTTTCTTCTATTTTTTCATTCTTTTGATTTTGCTTGATTATTTTTAAAGAAAAATTTTTCTTTAAGGCAATGGGATTAAATGACTTGCCCAAGGTCTCACAGCTAAGCAATTATTAAGTATCTGAGCTCAAATTTGAACTCAGGTCCTCCTAACTCCAGGGCCCATGCTCCATCCACTATGCTACCTGGCTGCTCCCTGCTTGATTGATTCTTGGTATCTCATGGAATCATTAACTTTCACTTGTCTGAGTCTAATTTTTAAGGAGAAATTTTCTTCAGTCAGTTTTTATTTTTAACTTCATTTTTCATTTAATCCTACTTTTAGGGAGCTGTTGTTTTTTTTCCAGTAAATTTTATATATTTTTCCCCCCTTTTGTGCTTCCTTTATGAAACTATTGCCTTTTTTCATGATTTTTCTTGATTCACTCTCATTTCTTTTCTCAGTTTTTTCTACCTCTCTTATTTGTTTTAACTACTTTTTGAGTTCTTTCATGAATTCTTTTTGGATTTGAGGTCAATTCACATTTTTCTTTGAGGCTATTCATGTAAATGTTCTGACATTGCTGTTTTCTTCTGAGTTTGTCTTGATCTTTCCTGTCACCATAATAACTTTCTATTGTCAGGTTGATTTTTTAAAGTTTGTTTTTTTGCTCTTTCCCAGACTATTTTGTTACTTTTAAAATTGGGCTCTGGGGGCAGCTAGGTGGCACAGTGGATAGAGCACCAGCCTGGGAGTCAGGAGTACCTGAGTTCAAATCCAGCTTCAAATACTTAATAATTACCTAGTTGTGTGGCCTTGGGCAAGCCACCTAACCCCATTGCCTTGCAAAAAAAAAATTGGGCTCTGCTCTTGGTGGCAAAGGGGTACTGTGTTTAGCTTCTTGGATAAGAGGCTGCAGACCCTGGCTAATTGACTGGTACTGTTCAAGCATTACCCTGAGGCCCACTGGGGACCCTTGTGATGTGCTGGGGCTGCAGGGTCTGGCAGCTTGCTTGGGGCTGAGGCAAGGGTGAGGTAAAGGGAAGGGGGTAGAGTGGTTGGTGCTCAGGCACCTAGGGAACTTGGTGCTGGGATCTACCCATTCACTTGGTGCTGCACTAGGGCTCAGGGCCTCTAGCCAACTTGCTAAAACAGGACTTGCTATTGACTTTCCAGGAAGCTGTCTGCTCTGGATTGCATTCCTCTTTTATTTGAGTAAGACAAGACCTTTCCTGCTGACCTCCCAAGTTGTCTTGGGCAAGAAAATTTTTTCATCCCAACTTTTTGTTGTTTCTGTTGTGCCAGAATTCATTTAGAGCTACATTGATTCTTGGAAGTCCTCTATTGTTTAATACACACACACACACACACACACACACACACACACAATCAGTGATATATATATGGATGATTAAATAGAAAGCACACTCATCAAATTTGCACATTTGTTTGGAGGAAAGAGAAATACTAGGTAACAGTTTTAGGATTCAAAAGACTGAGAAAAATTAAAACAATGGGCTAAATATAATGTTTCATCAATTTGGAAGTTCTCTCTAATGATGCAAATTGTGCCTTATCCATGCCTGCCCAATTTTGTGATTCTTGTCCATGACCTCCCATAAATTCCCCACAATGGATACATTGTACAAATCAGGAACCTTTGCTTTCTCCTGATTAACAAGATAGAATCAGTGGAGCATTCTGATTATCTACTAAAGATCTTTACCTCCAACACATGATCATATTTGAAATCAGAAAGATCTAGGCTTAAATCCCATCCTAGCAAGTCAATAAATTTCTGTAGGTTTCAGATTCCTCCTCTATTAAATAAAAGCATTGGTCTTAAGTTTTAAAATCTCTTCCAGTTCTAAATCTATGATTCTATGCGTAAATAATTTTTGGAAAACATATTTTATTGCTCTCTATCCTCAGTTCTTCATATCTCTCATTTTTACAATATTTTTATGAGTTATTGAAAGGGTATTATAATTGATCAATCTTTTGCAATTAGTATTCAAAAATGGACCAAGAGCAATCTCCATCTTACAAATTCTTTTTCAAGAAGGTGTTTTCCCATCCATGCATTAAATCATCCAAGATTCAGTAAAAAAAATATGACAATATCCAATGTTCAATGATTCTCTAATCATAATCATCAGGTGAGGGTGTAAACTGAAATACAAGCTTACCATTCATCACTCTGATATTATATCTAATGCAGAATCTAAGCTGAAGAGGGGTTTCTTGTGGAATCCTCCTTTTTTGTAGGTGACATTAGGTTGATTTCACCAAGCCCTGAAACACTGCAGAGACTTCTTAAGAACTCTCCAATCACTCAACAATATGACCTGATCAGGCAAAAAGGAAAACCCGAGTGGATGAGGAATGTCTAATGCTCAAATTTTAATATGTATTTGAATGGACAATTTTGTCCATCAGTATGTTTCTGGGAAAGGTCCCTTTTTTTTGAAATCATGGTTTTCAAGTAACCCAATAATTCTTAAATTATCTTTCTGTGATCTGACAATGACTTGAACCCACAGTTGAATAAAAGGAATATAGTAGGAGCAGTGTTTGTTTAAATAGGTTGGACTAGATTCTCTTTAAGGGGGCAAGGAAGTTGTCCTGAATCACTGGCTTGGTCAGAACTAGAATGAAATGAAATTTTATAGGGATAAATTGTCTTACACTTAAATTCTAAAACTCAACTGTACAACTATACAGTAAGGGAAGTATAGTTAGATAGCAGTTTGTGTAAAAAAAAGAGATGGTAATTTTTTAATAGATTGTAGGCTATGACAGTAAGTATTATAAGAAAGGTTTGATTCAGTCTAGTCTCCTGGTAGTTTAGCATCTGGAATAAAATGACACTCATTGAAGTTTTAGTGGCTAACAAAAGGAGATTTACTTAGCAATAAGCAGGGGAACACTATTCAATAAGGATATTTATCAAGGACATTGGGTTGATTCATTTGAGCATTGCTTGGTTAATGTTGCTGGGTCAGCTGTCTAAAGCCTCCTGGACCTTTTGTCTATAAGACAGTCAAAAAGTCAAAGTCATAGGCCCCTGAGCTGATTAAGGCTCAAGGACAATTTTTGATACATATTAAGAAAAAGAACGGGCCCAGCCCGCAAGGCAAGGGATATGGTTAGATAATTTCCACTACAATGTGACACAGCAGCCAAAAGAGCTAGTTTGATCTTGGGATGCTTTAAGTAAGGCATGGGGCTCAAAACAAGGGAGGTAATTGTCTTGCTATGCTCTGCACTGGTCAGAGCACATCTGGAGTTTTGTATTCAGTTCTAGGCATTGAGTTGAAAAGACTTTAAGCAAGATGGTAAAGGGACTAGAGACATGAAAATATAGTAGAGGGAAGATATTGGGAATATTTATCTTACGTAAAAGAAGACTTGGAGAGATTGCTTATTTGTTCGAGTATTCAGAAAGTTATCACATATAAATAGGGGTATACTTAGTGGTCAAAGCATAATTTTCAAAAGATTTACAAACTACAAATGATTTCATAGAAATGTGTTTCACTGCAAATTAAAACAATTTTTTGATTTCACTGACTTGCAAATTGGGATAAAAAAATGGGATAGTCAATTTTGGAGTAGTTGTGGAAATATGAATACATTAAGGCATTGTTAGTGGAGTTGTGAATAAGTATAACTATTCTGGAAGACAACTTGGACTTGGTCAGAAAAAGTCATCAAAATGTCCAAACTTTTTGATTCAGGGATTCTATTACTAGAAGCTCAGTGATAAAAAGGTCAGAGATAAATCAAAATTTTTTCTTAAAAGAGATGGCTTGGGGCGGCTAGGTGGTGTAGTGGATAAAGCACTGACCCTGAAGTTAGGAGTACCTGGGTTCAAATCCAGTCTCAGACACTTAATAATTACCTAGCTATGTGGCCTTGGGCAAGCCACTTAACCCTGTTTGCCTTGCAAAAAAATCTTAAAAAAAAAAAAAAAGAGAGGTGGCTTTCTGGGTATGGGAAAATGAAAGGATACAGTGGTAATTGAATCTATGTGAAAAAAATAGAGCTCATTTTGGAAAGCAATTTAAAATTGTGCAAGAAAAATGATTAAAGGTTTATATTATTAGACACAGTAATCCCATGACTGATCATATAACCCAGAAAGTTAAAAATGGAAGCAGTGTAACCAAATATTAGCAGTAGCAAGCCTTTGTAGTAGTAAATAACTAATAACAAAATGGGTGTCCATTAATTGGGAAATGACTGAAAAATTATGGTGTATTACTGTGTAGTAAGAAATAAAGAGGAATTAAAGAAAAATGGGGAAATTTATATGATCTGATACAGAACAAAATGAGGAGAACCAAGAGGATGATATACATAGTGACTGCAGTGGTGTAACCCTAAAAGGAAGTTGAACTCTGAGTGATAAAAAGAACTTGTGAGGTTTTTTCTGGAGATGAGATAATAAAACATCCCTCTTTCTTCATGGCAGAAAGGGAGAAGGGACTACTTGGACTCAATATTGCATCCATTGCAGATAAGGTACCTGTATGGGATCAATTTGCTTTATCTGCTATGGGTGGTTGGAAAAATTATTGGGATATAAAGATAAAATACATTTATAAAACAAAAAATCTTAGAAGAAATATTAAACTTCTATTTGAACCCTTTTGGTAGGACAGGAGCAATAGGGTAAAGTATCTAGAGAGGAAGATTTAAGTTAAATGTCAGGAAAAATTTACTAGCAATTAGAGCTAAGAGTATCTTAGACTGTCTTAAGGAGGAAGTGAGTACAACCTTCCCTAGAGGCTTAAAATGGAGGACAAGATGACTTGTCAAGAATGTGGGATTACTATGTTAGACACAGGTTAAATGAGATGATTGCTTGGTTCTCTTTCAACTCTAGGAATTCTGTGATTTGACCATGGCATAGTGGAAAAGAACACTGGAATCCTGCTGAACTAGGGATAAAACTTAAGACAGCAATAGTTAAATTAACTTTTTTTTTTGTAAGGCAATTAAGTGGCTTGCCCAAGGCCAAACAGCTAGGTAATTATTAAGTGTCTGAGACTGGATTTGAACCCAGGTACTCCTGACTCCAAGGCCTGTGCTTTATCCACTACTCCACCTAGCCGCCCCATTTCTTTCTTTTTTTTTTTTTTTGTTTTGTTTTTAGGGATTGTTTTTTCTTTTTAAATAACCATGCTGAATTAAGAACTTCCCAAGTGCTTTTGCATATTTCAATTGTTCTGTATTGCCTGGTTAGTAATCAATTTAAAAAATACTAAAACTAAAATTCTGGTCCACAAAGAATGGGAATATACCTAAAACTGCTAATAAAAAGACTTTACCTACAAAATTATTTCACCTAATATAATGGTTTTATAATGCTTATTCTGAAATTCTCTTACTCTATTCAAATTGACTTCCTATTGGTTCCATTTACTACCATGACTTCCATATTCCAAGAAGATAGACATTTCAATTTCCATGGGTATCATAGGAAAAGGAATTTAAAGTGTTTCTAAAAATTACAGCTTTAGAGAAAATGTTTTCACAATTCAATGAAATCCTTAGCAAGGATATATTGTAATATGCAAAATTAATTTACAGAGAATTAGTGATACAGAAAGCCAACCTTAATACTCAAAACACCAAAATGCCTTCACTAATAATCTAACTACACTTACTCATCTGTTTCTTTTATTTAAACAGAAAAGGCACAAAGGCTTTTAGCTAAGCAAGATTAGGAAATAAAATGCAAGTTTTCCATAAATCATAGGAGTTTCTAGGCATTTCTTATGTTGGAAAATAATGTTATTTTGTTTCTATGGGAACCATCACCACACAGACATCACTATGTAATAATACAAACAACAAGAATGAATCTAACTTCTAGTCCAGCACATCATTTCACGTGTCCCTGAAGACTGTACTGTTACGTTAACTATCTAAAAATACAAGATGATCACACAATTATGAACTATATTTTTACAAGTGTCTAGGTCAAGATGTTACAGCTGTAGCTGGAGAGTCCTCCAGAGACTAGCTCTAATCCACTTCCCAAATATAGACTATTTTCCATTCCATTCCTCAATATAAATAAAAACGAGCATGATCTAGGCTTAAGAGATGGAAATCACTCTTACACTTCACTCTTGTCTACCACCGTAGCCTCTTCACAAACAACCTATTGTCACATTGGAGACCCTGCCCTGGAAGAACTTCTATTCAGTTCTCAGCAGGGATGTACTGAAGTCAGTTAAAAGCAACTTATGAGACCTGATTGTTAAATTTTCATTGTGAATATCTCTAACTCAAAGAGAGTAAATGTTAATAGATCAAGGTTTGCTTTATTGTTTTATTGATGATCAAGACTTAGGAAAGCAATGTAGAAAATCTTAATACAGATTAAATTTTAAAGTGTGTTCTATTTTCTTTTTGGAGAGTTGTTTTACATTTACAAGAATATAGGCATATCTTAGAGATATTGTGGGTTCTGTTCAACACTATCACAATAAAGCAAATCACATGAATTTTTTTATTTCCATTTAAAAATTATGTTTACACTATTCTAGTAAGTGTGCAATAGTATTAGTGTCTAAAAATAATGTATATACTTTAATTTTAAAAAACATTTTATTATTAAAAAAATGTTAAGCACCATCTGAGCCTTCAGTGAGTTGTAATCTTTTTGCAGATATTGATGGCTATGGACTGATAATGGTGGTGGTTGCTCACAGTTGGAGTGGTTATGGCAATTTCCTAAAATAAGACAACAGTGATGTTTGCCACACGGACTCTTCCTTTTACTTAAAATTTAGTCATTGTAAGTTATTAATTGGCCTATTTTTAATATATTTGTGTCTTGGAGAACAGTCAGAATACACACATTTATCAATTATATGTATTGTTTTTTATGGCTCAGTTCCTGGTGTCCCAAAACAATTACAATAGAAACATCAAAGATCACCGATCACAGATCGCTACAGTTTATATAATAATAATGAAAAAGTTTTGAATATTTTATTGTGACACAGAAACATGATGTGAGCACATGCTGTTGGAAAAATGGTACCAATAGATTCACTTGACAAGGGGGTTGGAAGAAACCTTCAATTTGTAAAATATTCAGTAGCTGTGAAATGCAATAAAGCAAAACAGAAAAATGAGGTATGCCTCTACTATTGGTTCTCTTTCACCTGATCAGTGATTGCCTTCCTACACTACTATTTGACTGATAGCCCCAATCATTCTTCATTTCAATCTTTCTTCTCAAGTCACACCCTCAATAGTCTCCTTGCCAATTGACTTGCAAGTATATCCGTTACTTCCTTTTCTTCCTCCCCTCTACCAACTCAATTCCACCAAAGTTGCTAGAAGGGGTATATCAATTTAGTTCCTTATGCCTGCCTATCCTTTTCACATACTTCACCCTCATCTTTTTTATGTTATTTTATTTTTTCCAATTACATGCAAAAAAAGTTTTCAAAATTCATCTTTTTCTAAGTTTTTGAGTTCCACATTTTTCTGACACCCTTTACCTCTCCCTCTTCATGGCAGCGAGTAATCTGATATAGGTTGTACAAGTACAATCATATTCAACATATTTTCATCTTAGTCATGCTTCTACCCTTAAAACCTCAGAGAGGGACAGCCAGGTGGCACAGTGGATAGAAGACCTGACTTCAAGTCGCGCCTCAAGACACTAAATTACCTAGCTGTGTGACCTTGGGCACATCACTTAACCCCATTGACTTGCAAAACCCAAAAACCAAAACCCCCCAAAAACTCAAACTAAAATTAAAAACTTCCTAGGGAACCCAGGGAGTGCCCCTGACTTCAGAAAATTTACAGATGATTGTCAGAGTCAATGAAGTGTAAAGACAAGACCCAGAAAGGCTGAATTTACACTTAGTATAGAGGGTGTGAAGGGATCATTTTCTAGTTTTGCAAGATTTTGAGTAGTTCATTTGTGGCAAGGCTAGTTTTTAAAAGATGAATTTGTTCTGACCCCAGTCACTATCATTTGCAGATACCAACTGGAAAATAAGAGCATTGGGGAAAGATGGTGGAACCAAGATAAAATGGTAGCAGGAAGAAGTTCGGTGGATTTCACAACACAACTCCTATACAAAGAACTAGAAACTGTGCCAGTCCTGACTGGGAAATACAAGAAAAAAATCAGAGTGAAGTACATTTCTAGTCTGTCAGATTGGGGATATAGACAGAGAGGTCTGTGGACCTAGGGATCTTGGCAGAGTTACATCATTAGGATAAACTGAGGGCACAAGAACTAAAAGATGGCCAAGATTGTACACCTGAGTAACCAACTCAACAAAAGGAAATTCAATCTTGTGCTAGATGCTGACAGTTGCAAACGACAGCTCTATCATTCCTTACCCAGTTCTCTATCAGAAATACAGAGGAAGGGGACCTGCACCTAGAAGTAGTGTTTTTTTTTAGGTTTTTTTTTTACAAGGCAAATGGGTTTAAGTGTTTTTGCCCAAAGCCACACAGCTAGGTAATTATTAAGTGTCTGAGACTGGATTTGAACCCAGGTACTCCTGACTCCAGGGCCGCTGCTTTATCCACTACGCCACCTAGCCACCCCCTAGAAGTAGTGTTCTAATAAGATTAGTGGCAGTCCTGAGAAGTAGGCTATAGATTGAAAGAAGAATAAGTTCAGGAGCAAATAATAGCTTTGTTTCTTTGATGCAAGAAAGGATGAAGGTCTTAGTTCCAGTAGTCCAGTTTGAAGCTTAAAGCAGAATAATAATAATAATAATAATAATAATAATAATAATAACTCAGAGACAAAGAAATGTGGCTTAGGCAATTATACAAAATATCTGTGCTGATACATAATAGAACCAATTACAAAAATGAGAACAATATCAATTTGATTTTCTCAATAGTCTTCATACCTAAATTAAAATAAAGAAAATTCTAGATCAATAGTGCTAATAAATCCTGATGCAAAATTTTTAAATATTAGCAAGAATACCACCAAAACATCACAAAGATTGGATGTATATCAGGAATTCAGTATAAGAATCTCAGACCAAAGGGGAATCAGCAACTCTGTCACTGTATCTGTAGAGCTTTCCTACTGGCTGAATCTAGAAGCAAGTCTACTCAAACTTAGAACTAGAGAGAAGTCTACAAAAGTGTTGCTAGCAATTACCAGGGAAAAAAGTCTTTAGCTCCCCTGCAAGCCAAATGACCTTCAATGAGGGTGGACAGATTATTTTAAATACAAAAGGAGGAGCATCCAAAAACTAGAAGGTAGTATCATAAATGGAGAAGACAAAATAATTGGTTACAAAGTCAAAAACATCAAAGTCATGGGGGAAAAATATGATTGCTTAGAAATCAGGAATGAGGGTCTAGCAACCTCACCTCCCATCCTATCACTAGGAAATTCTGAATGATTTAGTCCACCTGCAAGAATGGTATATAGATAACTGATTTTCTCTACGTGGTCAAGGATAGCTAGTCATTGTAATTAAAGTGACTTAAAGGAATACAACTTTTAAACAACTCAGAGAGGAAGACTGAACTTCTGAACCTTTGAAACTCTAAACAACTCAGAGACAAAGAAATGTGGCTTAGGCAATTATACAAAATATCTGTGCTGATAGAATAGAATCAATTACAAAAAAATGGAGACAATATCAATTTGATTTTCTCAATAGTCTTTATACCTAAATCAAATAGAGAAAGAAAACTCATGATCAATAGTCCTAATGAATACTGAGGGAACTTTTTAAATAAAATATTAGCAAGAACAACACCAAAATATCACAAAGATCGGATGTATACCAGGAATGCAGAACTGGGTATTAGAAAAACCATAAATATCATTAACCATATTAATGAAAGAACAAAAAAAATCATATGCTTACATCAATCAATAAATACATAAAGAAAGAACTTTCCAAAATTCTTTCCATATTAAGTAATATCTTCCTAAAACCATTACTGTAATGACTACCAATAGCCATTGTTACAAAATTATGAAAAATATACTCTAAATATGAAAAAATTCTCTAAATAACTAATGCAAATTAAAACAACTTTGGGGCTCTATGTTACAGCATCAGATTGGAAAAGTTGACAAAAAAAAGAAAATAGATACTTAAGAAGCTATGTCAAATCAAATACATTTAGCTGTTGGTATAGCTATGAACTGTCCAAACATTCTGGAAAGCAATTTGAACCAACTGGATTTCCAGAGATTTCATGATTAAATAAGCTACTCACCTCCTGATAGACAGCTGATAAGACTCACGAGTACAGTGAGATTTTGGGAGGGCATGGCTAATGTGAGAATTTGTGTTGAATATATGTTTGTAATTGAGGTTTTTTTCTTACTCTCTCAATATAATGGGAGGGCAGGGATGGGAGGAAGAGAAGGTAGATCTTCATTTGAAATTAAAACAATTTAAAAACACTTAACCTTGAATTTCAAAGTTGTTTGGTGATAACTGGGCAATGGTCCTTACCTTGTTAAACTCTAGCCCACATAGATGATTTGAAAAATGTGATGGATGGCCACTATAAGTTGGGATATTAAGGATACTCAGTCTTGAACTATGGGGTTGACAAATGGAAATGCTACACTTCTCTTCCACCTCCTGTGTATGATATGGTAAGTCTCAGGGCTGAAGTCCTGAGGGTGCAAAATTGGAGCTTTTGCTTTTTTAGGTTAAAGGTGGGTGATTCAGAAACCAGAGGCTATGAATTTGGAATTCTATCAAAGAACAAACAAGATTAGGGAGTACAACAGGTCAACCTCTCAGTGGGTATGCTATACACTAGAAGGATCAAGTTCAGCTAAGAAATCTATCCAGAAGACACTGTCAACTTGCCCAGGACAGATGCCATTTTGTGCTGAATTTCATTAAAACACCAAAAAGAGACAGTGCCTTGGCCACAAGAAGTTGCTTACAAACATTGTACTTAATTGTTGTCCTCTCTTCGTGTTTGTGGGGATAATGCACTCATTTTGTCCCTAGTTTTTCCTATTCCATTGGAGAAAATGTCTTTGTTAAGAGCTGAGTCTACAATCTAATTGTTCAGGAGAAGCATTCCAAAGGATGGCTTTTAGCTGTTGTGTTGGAAATGCAGACTTGCAGATTTACCTCAAGAATCTTGAGATTAACACTTGCCCTCTTGGAATTCCATTGACAGACCCAAGGAGAGGTGTTCCACTTAAATATTTTCACCAATGTGTCAGTTTATTGAAGACAGGGACAGTTATTTTGGTCTTTGTGCCTAATTTAGTGCCAAGTTCATAATAAATACTTAATAAATAAAAGTTTCATTCATTGTGGAACTTAGCTTGCATGACTGATAGACCTTAATTTTTTTTCATAAAATGGAGATACTCAATTCACTTTAAAAAGTAGTTAGAACACCAATAATGTATTGATTTGTTTTGCTTTTACTCTACATATCTGAATCAATAGAGTTGTGAGAGCAAGAGACAGAGAGCACAAAAAAAAAGAAAGATTAGTGTGATATAAAAAATAAGATACACAGAATGAAATTTAGGAAACACAGATAAGGCAGTTTTGTTAATATTGAGTTAAACTTAAGAGTTCACAATTTCTATTTAAAAAGTGGTAATTGTGAGGTTTGATGGGGTCATATATGTAATTTTTTTTAAAAAGTAAAAAATACCACTCAAACATTATAATCAAAATAGCTTGCAGATTAGCATTATGTATAAATTTCTATTAGCCTATATATTACAAGAATACATTGATGGGAGTGGAATTCTCTTTTTTGAGGTTTTGTAAATTTTTGTGTCCATGAAACTAACTACTGTTCTTGCCAAGATAACTGAAAAGTACAGTGTAATTCATTGAATTAGGGGAGTGACATGGTTATTAAGCTTCAGGAAAATCACTGGATTGAGGAGGTTGGATTGGATCAGGGAGGGACTTGAGCCTGGGAGACTGATTGGGATTGAATTTTTTTTTAATTTTAGATGTTTTTAATTTTTAATTTTAATTTTGAAAATCTGACTTCATAGGGCAATTTGCCTTATAAATGGCAACTTGTCTTACTGTTATCAATCTTACAATACAAAATTGTTTATTTTCTATAAAACTACAATATGAAAATTGCTATCCCAAGTAAAGTCCATTAGTCCTTTAGAATAAACCAAAAAATAGTCTTTTTGACAACTGTAAGAAGTCATTTAAAACTATGAGACAGTATGAAATATTAGAATAAAATTAAAATATTGGAAAATAGAAACATATCTATACCAAAAAAATGACTTGGAAAATCATTTGAAGATAATTTAGGAATCATATTTTCTCTGAAAATTATTAAAAAACTGGAACCTAATATTTCAAGAAATCATAAATGAAAACTACTTAAATATTCTTAGAACTAAAAAAAGAGTTGAACATATAAGAGAGAAATTTAGTGCACAAATGCATTAAACTTAAAAGAAAAACAAGCAGGATTAGAGGAGAGGGATTATGAAGGAGGATACTACCAAGGAACAAATGTTCACAAGCAAAATAATTTCCTGATCCCAAAGTGGGGATGAAAAGGAGAAAAAGAAAGGAAATAGTATCTAAGAGGTTGGCCACCAGGTGAGAAATAGCTGAACAAATTGTGGTATATGAATATAAAAGAATTATCAAAGATAATTTCAGACCATCTTAGGTATTATGAACTGCTTCAAAGTGAAACAAAACTACATTTTATACAATAGCAACTTTGCAAAGAAAAACAAATTTGAAGGACTTATAAACTCTGGTGAATGTAATGATCATTAGATCCATGACAAAATCATATTAATAGATCTATAGATGCAAACTTTTGAACTTGACCACTATGTGGATTTTGATTGATTTTTGCCTGTTCATTATGGGTCCCCCCCTTTTTATATCTTGGTTTTTAATTGAGGGAGATGAACTGATTGGAGGGGAAAGAGGAATAGTAACAACATTGTCCTTCAAAAGAGCCAAAGTAACATTTCTAAGAATGCAAGGTACAGAAAGTCTAGAAGGTAGCACAATAATATGTAGAATTTATTACAAATTATTTTAAAAAAAGTAAAATGGAATGAAGTTTCATGGTTTCATAAGCACTTGACATCTGTTTATATGTACTCTTTTTTGGTATTTAAACTCAAAATAAACAAGAAAAAATTTAAATAATTTTAATTTGGAAAATCAATTCAATGTTATTCAAAAATATGCAGTTTGTGTTATTTACTTACCTCAAAAAATAATTTTGAGCAAGCTCCTATAATTCATTGGGTTTGCTTTTTCAGTGTAAAAAATGAAGGACATTAGAGTCTATGATCTTTAATATCCCTTCCAATTCAAAAATTCTATGTTTAATTCATTTTGTGAATAAGAAGACTGAATCCTAGAGAAAACACATCTAATTAGGGGCGGCTAGGTGGTGCAGTGGATAGAGCACCAGCCCTGGAGTCAGGAGTATCTGAGTTCAAATCCAGAATCAGACACTCAATAATTACCTAGCTGTGTGACGGCCTTGGGCAAGCCACTTAACCCCATTGCCTTGCAAAAACTCAAAAAAATAAAAAATAAAAAAACCACATCTAATTAGTATCAGAGACATAACTTGGGCTAAGGTTTACTGATCATTGTATTACTATGTGCCAGAAATTGTAAAAGCCCTCAACAAAACCGTGCCCCCCCACATTAGGTAGATAACATGTATATATGTTATACACACAAAGTAGATACAAGGCAAATTTAAGAAAAGGTAGTATGGGAAAAGTGGACAGAGATGTTTAAATCTTGAAGAAAACCAGTGATTCTAAGAAGTGAGGTTAAAAAGTAGAGCCTTACAGGCATGGAAAACTGGCACAGGGATGGGAGTTTGAGTATCAAGTATGAAAAAAAACAGGCAGGGCAGTTCCTCTGAACCACAGAAATCACGAAAAATATGTGAGAAACATGGAAAGATGGGAAGGGACCTGGTGGTAAAGAACTTAAATGCTCTAACAAGAGTTGTTTGTTCCTAGAGATAGCAGGAGTTTATGAGTAGGAGTATGATACAATTAGACTTGTACTTTAAATTACTTTGGCAACTTTGTACAGAAAAACTTAAGAGAGGGGAAGAGACTCTTCAGGCTAGGGTACCAATGGAAAGTTAGTACAATAGTCAAAAGGTAATGAGTCAAGAGACGTACATGATGTGGTAAATGCATAAGGGACAAGACTTGCCAGGTAATTGTATATGTGATAAGTCAAGGACAATATAGAGGCTACACATCTGGGTGACTAAGCATATATTAGATTTTGATGGCAAGTTCAGAGGTTTGCTTTTAGGAAAATAAAGTCATTTTTTGAGCTTTCTAGGACAGTTCATTTAAAATGTGTACTAGGTAGCAGGTGATGTGGAGATGTGGGAGTCATGTGCTTAGAGACAATTGAAACAAGGGAATACAGAGAAAATAGAGAAGAATCCAGGGCTGAGTATTCCCTCAGCTTGTAGAAGCAGCCAGAGCAGTCAGTGAAGCAGGAGAGAATATATGATTAAATGATGCTTCATGTCAAAAAGACCTGGGCATTTTCGTGGGTTGTAAACTCAATATGAGCCCATTAAGATCATTTAAATACTCAAAATTAGATGTCCCCTCTAATGGTGTTAACTATAACCTTATATATGTCTTTTTTCAGTGAATTGTTTATGTCATAAGTTTGCCATGAAGTCCTTTCAATGTGGCAATTCATGAGACAGTATATTTCATGACATCCAAAATGCTAACATGATTATTAAATTACATGAATACAAGTAGATGGTTCAAAATTAAGAGAGGTGATAGTCTATTTTTAACTCTGTCCTAACAAGACTGCATCTGACAAAACTCACTTTATTTTACAAACAAGCTAGAATTAAAGACAGAGATCAGGATGGTGAGGGGACTGGAGTGGCTGGTTTGAAACAAAACAGAACTTGAGATGTTTAACATGGAGACTGAGAAGGGTCATAATTACTGTCTTAAATACTTGTCATATGTTATAGAAATCAGATTTTTTTTTTGACCCTAAGGGCAGGAATAAGCTTTAGAAAGTGGAAGTTAACAGATGAACTGATGTTTTTCCATAGACTGCCCCCTTGCCTTCTCGTCTATTTCCTGGCATCCTTGACTTTTTTTTATAATGATGCTCAAATTCAACTGTGCAGAAGTCTTTCCTAGACTCCTCTCATTTTGAGTACCTTCCCTCCTAGAGTACTTACCATTTACATTCTATATGTAAACTGTATGTAACATTTGCATGCTATCACCATCAAAATATGAACTACTGGAGGGTAAGAGCTCTGTTTTTCTTTCCTCAAGCAGTCACTGAATAATCACTTATCAAGGATGTTTTAATGATATTCACACTTTAGATTTGGATTGGGTTAGATAAGTTTTGATAATTACTAAGATTATAGGATAAATTATTTTTGATTTATTTACTAGATGCTGTGTATTGGTAACATATGATAGAAAATAACAGCAATTGGGGAAAAAAGAGCATACTAGCAGCCCAATGCTTATGTAGAAATTCACAGGTATTGAGGGGGAAAAAAACTAATTTGTATTAAATAATTAAATATTAAAAGAGCATATGGCAAATCCTGGTTATGAAAGTATCTTTCAGTAATTACTAATTTAGAAAATTATATTTTAGTCATTTCAAGTAGTTTTCTTCTCAAATGTATAACTTACCTTCAGAAAGCAATTGTTCACTATCAATGTACAGGTTTACAACAAATAAAAAGTATATTAGGACAAGATATTTTATTGCTTTTAGGCCTCTAAAGCTACATTTTCTGTATCATATTTGTATGTACATATTTGTATATCCTGTCTAATGTTAATTCATTCCCCTAATCACATGACATTAGGTGACATACATTATAATTGGGATCATAAGAATAATGACATAAAATCAGATATTAGGAGGAAAAAGGGAAGAAAAAACTTTAGGAATAAGGGCTCTGCAAAGTTGAGTCAGTTAAGTGTGGGAGAATGTTCTAGGTGTGACCTGAGGCAAGGGATGACAGAGACTGACTGTTGGGGAGGTAAGAATCGCGATGCTGGGGGAATGAGCCTAGACTAATTTTGACCAAAGGAAATTCAAGACCTAAGATGGAATAGTATAATAACATATAAATGGTATTACTGCCAAAAGATATTGGTTGGGACAATTCTATGTAAGGTATGTATGTATTACATAAAGTTATAAAATTTTTTAAAAACATTCTTTACTAGTGAAATTTCATAAACTAAGGTGATATACAATCATGACTATCAGTAAGGCAAAATGTAATCTAATATAATTTAACCTACTAGTTCTCTAAGTTAGTTTCTCTACAACAAATCAAGGTAAATGAGATGTATTTATTTATGTTTTACATTTACAAAATCACTAAATAAATGGTACACATTTTTCCACATTAAATTATTGGGGGTAAGGGCCTCTTTTAATAATTTGGAAGAAATAAAAACCAGAAGAGTAATTACATGCTAGACATTTAAGCCTAAAAATTAGATCCTTAAAATTAACATGTTTTGGTTTAAGTCTCAATAAGACTTTATTTCAACGGCACAATCCTCTAAAATAGTTACTGTAATATGCCCTGTATTAATGAATATTCCTAAGAATTTTGAATTCTGTTGCTGGAGATTACACTGACAAGCATCATATGCATAGTGAATACTTTCCCTGTAAAGTAATAAATGATATATTATGAAGTGAACTAGAAACATTTTTTAAAAAAAAATCACACTCTCTTGCATTTCATTTCAAAAGGAAAGTAGGAAAATTTGGTTTATATTGATATTGCATATATTCCTTTAGACTATAACAACTATTTTTTCTGTTACTATATAAAATTTAAGTATAAGCTACTTTTCTTAATCATTTCAGCCCTCTATAAGTAATTTCAAATGAGAAATTATTTCTAAAGCTGATGACCATACTACAACAGAACATTCCAACATAGCATCTTGAGGCAATTCAGAAATAAGTTTATGTAAAGGATATTTTTTGCGAGGCATAGCAACATCATTCTTCTTTAGAAAGGTTAATGGACAGAAATCATTCTCACCATCACCCAGATAAATAATACGGGTATATTTCACTCCTTTTTGTAACTGTTTTTCTATAAATTCTATGAGAATTTTTTTTTTACAGAGATTCTTTGGGCACATTTCACAAAGATGAACATGAACACTTTTCAGCATAAGATAACCACTGTCATCAAAAGCTGCTGGGTTTGTAAACACTTCATCAAACACATCATCAACTTTGGCAGCTCCTAAAATCCAATCTATGAAGACTGTATTTGAATCTGAAATGATTATGCAGTCAAAAATATCTTTATTCCTTCCAACAAAGTTTATAAGCTCTATCATTCCTTCAGTAAAAGGTATTTCTGTCATAGTCCTTTTGATTTCATATTCCCTTATTCCTTTATCTCCTATATATTTAAAGACTCTGCACATAAACTCGTTCCACTTTCCTTTTTCATAAGAATCTTTTAGTTCTTTGGGAAGATTTTTCTCAGGAGTACATTGCGCAATCCAGGTGTCACTATTGTCATTTATGATTGTATGGTCAAAGTCAAAAATCAGTAGAGATTTCATGGCTGCAGAATAAGATTTGTCTTACTCTGAAAAAGAAGAAATGTTATTTCCCTAAAAATATTCTATTTTAAATATTTTCCTTCTTTACTTAGATCAAACAATTTTATCAAAATACTTATTTTGAAAACAGGAAAAATTAAAATCTATTAAGAAGCTAAATTCTTTTTACCTATAGATATATAAAAATGACTACAGCATTTTTCATTAGGGGGGTAGAAATTTCCTCCACAAAAATACTATTCTGCTATCCCATCCTGGTGTAGAAATAATGCTAGGTTCTTGCAGGCTATGACAGGTTCTATTAAATGGCAAGTAAGCATATAGATAAGAGAAAGATGAGAAAGACTCATCAAGAAAAAGTTAGCTAGCTATAAAAAAGACAAAAATACCAAATAGCCTTTCCATAATTTCAATGTCAATAGTAAAGAGACAGAAAAGGAGAGGAGGGTCCAAGAATCATATAGTTTTTAAATAAACATTAAACTTTTGGTACAAGTGCAATCTTTGTCCAAAGACCAATGAACAATACATTAATAGTAGTCAACCACAAATGTCGTTAAAACTAAAATACCTGGGGAAGATTTGACTAAATGAAAGAATGGTTCAAAGATTTCTCTTAGAGAAACAAATTAAGGATTTGACAGAGTTTGAGTCTATGGTTAAAAGTGAAAAGAAAATTGATATTTTGATAACTGATCACATTCTAATGAAGCACCATCAAGGTACTTATATTCCCTATTGCTTATATACATACATATACATATATATATATATATATAATGTAGAGAATAAGGAGAAATTAAATAAAAATGAGGTTATCCAATTTGCAATCAATCTAGGATTTCACTTATATGAGGACTTTGTCTTCTAAAAATGTGAATGGCAACTTATCACATTTTGCCACATTAAGTGGATTAAACAAATATTTATTAGGGACATCAAGGTTAGAGACCTGGCCCTGGAGTTAGGATGACCTGAGTTAAACTATGACCCGAGTCACTTAAAATTGTGTGACTCCTGGGCAAATCACTTAATCTATTTACCTCTGTTTTCTTATAGTCTCCCTGCTTCAAGTATTTTCTTCACACAACTGCTAATCTGATATTCTTTTGGACAAAGAAACTCCAGTGTTTCCTTCTTTTCTCAAGGATAAAATATAAACTCTCCTAGTTAATAACTAAAATCCTTCTCAATCTGACTTCAATCTCTTTTTTATGCTAATCTCCAATTACTCTCCCTCATACACACACTATGTTCTAGCTAAACAGACTTACTTGCTGTTTTTCTACATACTGTATTACATCTCTCATCTCTATGTCTTTGTACATGTTGTGTACACCTTGCCTAGAATGCTCTTTATGCTCATTTTCCCCTCTTTTCCTTTCAAAAATTCAACTCAAAATACTCTTTCCTTCTATGAAGTCTTTTTCTGATCTTCCCCAAAATTTTAACAATCTCTCCAAAATCACATAGAATTTGCTTTGTACATTTTATTTACTTATCTGTATAAATGATAGTACCTAAGCTACTTAAAGTGGGACACTACTTCATTTGTTACCGCATCCCATGGTCTACCCATAGTATTTGAAACAGAACATCTTACAAATGCTTGATGGATTAGATTGGAAATGAAATAAAAACTAACCAAACTAAATCAAACTACACTTTGACACTGTATGAATTAAATTCAAAGTTGAGCAAAAGGTAGGATGGCAAAATCAGGTTGGAAAAAAGAAGTGTAAAAAATCAAGGGCTTCCAGGCGACCTTGGAGCCTCAACCACAAATAGCATCACAAAAATGAAACAGATTATATTGAACAGAAAATAACTGATTACAGATGTAGCAGTCATTTCAGAATGACTGTACAATCAAATAAGAAAGTTCAAAATGAATAAAAAATTAAAAGGAGGACAAAGATGAGAAGATGCCATATAATTATGAGTTTTAACCCGACCTGTTTAAAACAAGTTGTTGAAAAAAGAGAAATGAACAAAATGAAGGTATTTTTTCTATCACCATTTCTTAGGAGTTAATCAGTACAAATCAGTTACTGAAACAAAGAAACTGAAAGAATTCAGAAAGAACATGGGAGCCAGCAAAAAAAGTTTTTCTAAGGAGACATGGCAGCCAAGGATAATCCTACGATAGAAAAAAGCAACTGAAAAAACATTATGGAAGAGGAACAAAGAAAACCATGGGCAATATCTCAAAATAAAGCAATAAATAGTGAAGAAAACAAACTTGACGAGAACCTCATATGATACTTAAACCAGATTATACTTGGAAGTGATTACAGATGTGGAAGCCAGAAAAGAGATCAGAATGCAACAGTTCTGTTGACATTTCTACAGGCTTCTCAGTGGAACTAACACATTAATATGTTTCTAGAGTGGTACACCCCTGTCTATGTGAACAAGTGGCAATTCTACATAAGATGAAGTCAAAAGAAAGCTAGGCCTGTCCAGACATATAAAGGAAAAAAAAATCTTTGTCCCTTTGATACCCTGCCTTTTATGCTCTCAGTCAATTGCAGTTGAAGGGTGTTATATGACATCATATAATCAGGCTGACTGGGTCCACTATGAATTTGTTTATCTAATCTTACCATTTACACTGCAGCAAGACACATCTTTTACTTTACTCCTAATGAACTCCCTATCACACTCCCTCCATAGCTGCAATTTTAAACCTCTTCTTTCCTCTAGCCTCTTAAAACATCTGCTGGCTCTTTCCCTTCCAGCAAAGGACCCCATAACATCCTGAGTTAATAGAGATCATTTTAGGGGCAGCTAGGTGTTGCAGAGGATAAAGCACCAGCACTGGAGTCAGGAGGACCTGTGTTCAAATCCAGCCTCAAACACTTATTACCTAGCTGTGTAACCTTGGGCAAGTCACTTAACCCCATTGCCTAGCAAACACCCTCCCCTCCCAAAAAAAGATTTTAAATAGCCACTATTCTTTCCTTGTCTATTTTCAAAATTCTATGATCAACATTCCCCATCCAGAGGTGGTCCTTTTCCCCAAAGCTAAACCCTCTACTTATTTCCTCAATCCCAACCCCTCCTGTAACTTTGCTCCTACAATCATGCACTTTTTCTTTCTTCTCAAATTGGCTCCTTCTCTGCTCCAACAAACATGTCCAAATTTTGATTCTAAAAACCCCCTCTTCATTTAACTTTACTTTTCCCCTAGGTTATAGTCCTCTAGCCTTGGCCCCTCTAGCTGGCCGGCTGAATCAGAAGCTACCAAACTCCCATTTTCCAACAGATGCACCTTTTTTGCACTTCTTTCCATAATGACACCCAGCATTAGTTATCTTTTCTGCCTTCCACCTCTACTTTTCAGCTTCCTTTTGAGTGACTTTCCCATTAGACTGTAAGCTCCTTGAGGCCAGGGACTCTTTATTTGTATTTATATTCCAAGTACTTTGCACAGTACCTGGCACACAGTAGGTGCTTAATAAATGTCTATTGCCTGACTTACCAATGACAACCTACATGGCCAGATCTATTACTTCAGAGTTTTTTTCCTCTATGATCTCTGGGTAGCATTTAGTAGTGCTAAAAGCTCCTTCATCCTTGATATGCTCTCTTCCTTGGATTTTCATGACTTTGCTCTCTTGGTCATGCCCCCTCATTATCCCTTGTGGAGTCCTTCAAGAATTCTTGTTATTCTCTGCACATACATCCATCTCCTGTCTCTGTAACTTATACCCTCTTCACATTTTCTTCTTATAATTCCTTGTTTCTTCTGAAGCACACCTCACATTATTTTACAAGAAGCCTATCCTGTTTTCCTTAATTTCTTAGGTTCTTCCCCATTTCACCCCCCAAAATATTTTCTATATTTAATATTTTGATTTTCTATATTTATCTCGTGTTATTCCATCCATAGATTGTAAGCTCCTAAAGGGCAGGAATTATTTTGTTTCTTAATCCTCAGTACCTAGCACAGTACTTAGCACATAAGCTCTTAGTAAATATTTGGTAAATAAGGAGGCAACATGATTTTCAAGGCATTCAAGAATCAATTTTGGATAGATCTTAAAGAGGGGAAGCTTAAAAAAAAAGATCATGGTTGGTTTTTTAACCAAAAAAAGGGGTTGGCAAAGCCATCAGCAACTACCAATTCATAATATGTTTATGTTTAATTTCTCAACTCTATAAAATCTTAATAGTTTATGCACAAGAGTTCCTGATGAAAATTAGGTAGGCTTTTGCAGGCAATTTTCTAAAGCAGATGAGATCCTCACAGCCCCACAGATGTGGAGAATATAGAGCCTGCTACATCTATTGTTGATTTAAAAAGCCATTAAAAAGCTTTTTAAGTCTGCCTCAAACAAGATTCAACAGACATTTTGCTAGACCCTGAGGATACTACAAAAACCCTGCTTTCAGTGATTTAACTGTCTGAGGGCAAAGGTTAAAAATACCTATGATGTAAAGGAAAATGAGATAAATGCCAATTTTAGGTCCAAGCAAAATGCCATGATAATTTTGATGAGTGAGAGATCACTTTCATTTGGAAAGGAGGGAAAGGGAAAGTGTGTCAGGAACAGATTTATGGAAGAGATGGAAAAAAGGCATGGACTCAAAGAGATAGCAATGGGGAGAAGTTTTTGTTTGTTTGTTTTTGTTTGTTTTTAGGTTTTTTTGCAAGGCAATGGGGTTAAGTGGCTTGCCCAAGGCGACACAGCTAGGTAATTATTAAGCGTCTGAGACCGGATTTGAACCCAGGTGCTCCTGACTCCAGGGCCGGTGCTTTATCCACTGAGCCACCTAGCAGCCCCTATGAATTTTTAAAAGAATGGTTTAACCTATCCAAAATGGAAAAACAGGGTAGATGGAAAACTCAATATTGTCCAAAATGTTATAGCTAACTGGACAGGTAGTCCATTCAATTAGCCCAACTATATATAAAAAAATTTTACTTAATAATAATTAGTGAGGGGCAGCTAGGTGGCGTAGTGGATAAAGCACCGGCCCTGGAGTCAGGAGCACCTGGGTTCAAATCCGATCTCAGACGCTTAAAAATTACCTAGCTGTGTCGCCTTGGGCAAGCCACTTAACCCCATTGGCCTTGCAAAAACCTAAACCAAACCAAACCAAACCAAAACAAAAAAGAATAATTAGTGAGCTCAAATCCGGCCTCAGACACTTAATAAATTACCCTAGCTGTGTGGCCTTGGGCAAGCCACTTAACCCCATTGACTTGCAAAAAAAAAAAAAAAGAATAATTAACTAGGCTCAAAATTAAGTAAAGTATATCATTCTGAATCACATTTGGCAAACTATAGCACCTCTGATAATCCTGCTACTGCAGAACTTCAATTTTTAAATACTAATAGCATTCAATGGATGCAAATCAAATAACACAATTTGCAACTAATCAAAAATAATTTTAAGGTATTTCAGGGTATAAATAGGTATATTTGTAGAGAAGATATCATTAAAGATATGTGTAAGCTGGATCATATGGTGAAACAAATGGACAACAAAATATTACTTGATACTTTTGAGATAATCCTAAGACGTTAGAGGGTTATGATTTATACTAAGTGTTGAGAGCACTAAAATTAAACTGTAATGATCTATAAATATCTATTTAAGAATAAAATATCATATCTGAATACTTTACCATCTAAAATTATATCCATAAATGTTACTGAGTTCCTATTGGTATGATCCTACAAGTTAACTGTCTTAAGGATAAGTACAAAAGGATCATGAGGTTAAGCTATCTTTAAAGATTAAAATGAAAATATACTTAGTTCTCTATTCTAACATGAGACAGCTAAATTAAAAAACCCAAAGGAGCAAAACAGAAAGAAAATGTGGGCTAATTATGTCTATTAAAACACTGAATAATAGTCATCAAGAATACTTTACTTGGGGCACCTACATGGTGCAGTGGATAGAACACCTACCCCGGAGCCAGGAAGATCTGAGTTTAAATCCAGACTCAAGTCACTTGCTGTGTCTATTTGGACAATGTGACCCTGGGCAAGTCACTTGACCCCAACTGCCTTGCCAAAAAAAAAAAAGTTAAGGTTATTCTGACCAAAATGTTGTATTGCATAAATTTTTGAAGTTTTAAATTCTTACTCTAATAGATATTTTCAAAAAATTATTGAAGATATTTAACAATTAATTTTAAATTCCAAAGCTTACTGGAATAGTAATATAGTGATGCATGCCAGAGGCTAAAAAAACAAAACAAAAAGACACCTGATCCCAAAGAATTTCCAGTAAGAATTTTGTAAAAGATAAGTAATACACAGATAGTCTGGCACTAAAGTACCAAATAAAAATGGTACACATGTGGTCTATCACTCTGGTGGGAAATGGATTGTGATGTAAGGATTATTTATGGTTTTATTTTGTTCTACTCTAGCTATTACAGAATTCATAAATCCTATTATGAAGTCTTCTAAAGAGAATGAAGATGCCTGAAAGAACAGATGGGGATTAGCAGTAGGACTATAAGAAACCAAAAGAAAAGAAAACAGATGGTAACAAGTAGCAAAAAGAAAGGTAAATGCATGAGAATTTAGACAATATAATAATAAAAAGCGTAAAAGCAATAAAGAAGGACTTCTTGTAGATATAATAAGGTGTAAAAAAGAAAAAAAATTTTATAGACAAAGATACCAAACCATTAAAACAACTTATGATAAAAGGAAACAATAGTTTGGGGGTAAAATTGCACACTTACCTGAAAATGTTAATAAGCTCCAAAGCACAAAGTAATCAAAAACATTCCTATGAGACCTATCTTAACTTTGTTAAGACCTTTTAATTGTTAAAGAGATTTTTAGCAAAAAGTACCTAAAAAGAAAAAGGAGAACACAACCAATATAAAAAAGAAAACATCAATAAAAAAGTTGAAATATATGACATTTAAAAATGGGCAATTTCCTGATTTATAAATGACTTGTACTGATGAACAAATGGTAGAGGAGTTCAAATCCAGATATCCTCATAACCTCATAAAAACTGACTACTGCTCCTTAATTGGAAACACTGAGAGATCAGAAAGTTGTCTTTTATGCAGAATAATTACTCATTGTTTCTATGGAAAAATGCAGTCTGAATTTCAAATCATAGGCTTAAAAATGAACTTCTGAAATATATCCTTCCTAAGTTAAAGACTACTTATGATTTAGATTTATTTTAGCCATAATAGGAAATTCTTTAGCTACTAATCCCCCCAAGCAGATTGAACTCTATTCTAGTTAAAAATCACACTGGTTTGTTTTGTATCCATCTAATTAAAGGATATTTCTATTGCTCTTCTTTGTTTCATTTTTTAAATTTCTATTCATTTTTCATGCTAATGAAAGGACTCAGTTATTACTGTAATAAACATAAAAAGAAACAGCTAATGAAGAAATACCTACCCAATTACTTTTTCCAAGGAAACTGTTTTATTTCACCTTAGAGCCGGAGTTCAATGGCTAGAACCATCTCATTTTAAATACCAAGCAGGTTATTTGTCAATATGTTTCAATACACTTTCATGAAGAGCAGTCCTTGTTTGGAAGCAATGGAAGTGAGGCTTCTTAATAGCACCTAAAATTGAAAACCAATACCTTAATAACTTAATGTTTATCAAATAAGATCCCATTCCTTTTTTCCTCTTCCTCTAAGATAACACATATTATGATTAATATGATTACACTCATATAACTTGTATCAGTTTGATTGCTGCCTTTAGGAGGGGAGAGGAAAGGGAGAAAAATCTTATAATTGAAAAAATACTATTATTGTTAAAAAAAAATAAAAAAATACACTAGGAAAGGAAAAACAAATAGAGATAACTGAAAAATAAGCACTTAAGTTAGAGCAATGTGGAGATTTCCAGATTTTAATGCCTAACAGAAAATCATGGGATAAGAACATTTAATGCCAGAATTTTGAACTGTTTTTATAAATATTCAGTTTTAATAGTCAAAAAGCAATTCTGGATTCACCTCACCTCTCAACCAAAATAAAGAACATCTAAGTCTTTCTTCTTTGACCACAAAAATGAATCTAATGCATCATTAATTTATTTATAACCATATCTGTTTACTTTAGGTAAAACCCAAATTCAGCAGCTATTCAGATTCAGGAAAGATCTCAAGAGTTTCTGGTCATAAACTAAGCTTCAGTTTTACATTATTCACTAGGGGTTTAGTTTACTTTAGCATGGGCCTATAAAGTGTTTGATATAGGAAGATGCTATAGTCTTCACAATGAATAGGGTCTTTTTTACTTCATAATTATCCAAATACTTGGGGGGAGCTTGGTCTCCCTTGGATTTCCAATATCAGAAATGAGGCACAGTCGATTTAGAAAATTCAGGATTCCTTCTGACACTTTTTTTATTGGTTCTTCCCTTACCTCATCTGACCTCTTTCAGTCTCCTTTCCTAAATTTTCATACAGATAATCACCACTAAACATGGGAGTCCTACAGAGTTCTGTACTGGTTCCTCTTCTCTTCTCCCTCTCTACAATTATACTACTTATTCAGCCTTTTCTTCTCCTCTGCTGACCTCTAGTCATGCTTTTTAGATATCTCTAACTTGGATGTCCAGGAAGAATATTAAATTCAACATATGTAAAACTGAGTTGATAACTTTTCCTCTAAACTTCCCCTCTTCCTAAATTCCCTAATATTAAGGTTATTCAAATTCTTCCCAGAATCACAATCTGGGTATCATCCTCCACTCCAGCTCCCTCTACCCATGTAATTTCTTACCAAAGCCCAGCAAAATTATCTTCACGTGGGGGCAGCTAGGTGGCACAATAAATAGAGCATTGGCCCTGGAGTCAGGAGGACCTGAGTTCAAGTTTGACCTCAGACATTTAATAATTGCCTAGCTGTGTGACCCTGGGCAAGTCAACCTCATTGCCTTAAATAAAAAAAATACCTTCATGTTCTCTCTCACCTATTCCCCTTTCTCTCCTTTGATACTGCTAACATTCTGGTACAGGCTCTCATCACTTCATACCTGAACCAAAGTAACAGACTTTGGTTCATGTCCCAGTCTCAATGCCTTCCATTTGAATTCATCTTCAACAGTTGCCAAATTTATCTTCCTATAATGCAAGTCTGACCAAATCATTACATCTTTCCTCCCCATTCAATAAAATGGCATCAAAGTAAAAGTCATTTCCCAATTGACAAATGGTCAAAGGATATGCAAAGGCAATTTACAGATGAGGACATCAAAGCAATCCACAGCCACATGAAAAATTGCTCTAAATCATTAATTATTAGAGAAATGCAAATGAAAGCTTCTCTGAGGTACCACCTCACACCTCTCAGACTGGTCAATATGACCAGAAAGGATAATGATCATTGTTGGAAGGGTTGTGGGAAATCTAGGACACTATTACACTGTTGGTGGAGCTGTGAACTCATCCAACCTTTCTGGATAGAAATTTGGAACTACGCCCAAAGGGCAACAAAATTGAGCATACCCTTTGATCCAGCAATACCACTACTGGGTCTATACCCTGAAGAGATGATGAAAAAGGGTAAAAACATCAGTTGTACAAAAATATTCACAGCAGCCCTGTTTGTGGTGGCAAAGAATTGGAAATCAAGTAAATGTCCTTCAATTGGGGAATGGCTTAGCAAACTGTGGTATACGGATGTCATGGACTATTAGAGACAAGGAGGGACGGGAATTCAGGGAAGCCTGGAGGGATTTGCATGAACTGATGCTGAGTGAGATGAGCAGAACCAGAAAAACACTGTACACCCTAACAGCAACATGGGGGTGATGTTCAACTTTGATGGACCTGCTTGTTCCATCAGTGCAACAACCAGGGACAATTTTGGGCTGTCTGCAATGGAGAATACCATCTGTATCCAGATAAAGAGCCATGGAGTTTGAACAAAGTTCAAGGACTATTCCCTTTAATTTAGGAAAAAAAACCCAGATATCTTATTGTCTGATCTTGTTATCTCTTATACTTTTTGTTTCTTCCTTAAGGATGTGATTTCTCTCTCATCACACTCAATTTGGATCAATGTACAACATGGAAACAAAATAAAGACTGACAGATTGCTTTCCGTGGGGGGTGGGGGGGAGGGAAGTAAGATTGGGAGAAAAATTGTAAAACTCAAAACTCAAATAAAATCTTTAAAAAAAATGGCCTCAAGGTGGCATACTGCTAGAGAATTGGACTAGTAGTCAGGACAACCTGAATTTAAAGCTGGGCTCAGATACTTAGCTCACTTAACCTCAATTTCCTAAACTATAAAATAGGAATAATAGCCATCTACCTCACAGGATTGTAGTGATGAGAAAATGAAATATTTGTAAAGTACTCAGCATAGTGTCTGGCATATAACAGGCATTATACAAAGTGTTTATTTTCTTCTTCCCCTTTTTTACCACTCCCTTAAGCCAATATACATTTATAGATTCAACTATGTACCAAACATCAAAGAAATGTAAGACAGTCCCTGCCCTCAAGGACTTTACAATCTAATGGGGGAGAGGATATAACATTTAAAATGCAATAGCAAGCTATAATAAAATGAAAATATAAATAGGAAGTAATCAAGAGGGCAGGCACTAGAATTCAAAGGGATTCTACAGTTTCCTGCAGAAGATGAGATTTTTAGACTTGAAGTCAGTTAAGAAAATTAGGAGGTAGAAGATGAGAAGGTAAAACATTTTCATAGCCAGAGTCAAGAACTGTATCTTAGTTTGAGCAATAGCAAAGAAGTCAATGTCAATGGATAGAAGAGTAAAGAGAAGAAGTATAAGCTATAAGGTTGGAAAAGTAGGGAGGGGGACATAAAGTATGATGCTAAAAAGGGAGGGGCACTCTAGGTTATAAAAAGATTTAAATACTAAACAGAGAATTTTATATTTGATACTGGAAGGGAATTATTGGAGTTCATTGGGTAGAGAGGGTGATCTGGACAGACTTGAACTTCAGGAAATCATTTTGGCAGCTGAATGATGGACTGGAGTGGGGAAGAGATTTAAAGTGACAGACTACCCACTAGGCTACAGCAATAGTTCAGGTGTGAAGAAATGAGGGCTTGTACCAGGTGGTGGCAATGTCAGAGGAGAAAAGAGGGTATACTGGAGAGATGATACAAAGGTAAAACAGACAAGCATTAGCAGATTGGAAATGGAGGAAGGAACAATGAGAAATAATAAGGAATCAAAGATGACATCTAGATTAGAGCTTGAGGAACTGGGAGGAGGGTGGTGTTTTCAACAGTAATAGGGAAGTTTGGAAGGTAGGAGGACTTTGACAAGTTGAGTTTAAGATGTTTAGGGGACATCCAATTCAAGATATCTAATAGGCAGTTGGAAATGCAAGACTAGAGTTAAGTAGAGAGGTTAGATGGTAGATTTGAAAATGATAATTGATTCCATGGAAGCTGATGAGATCACCAAACTAAAATAGTACAAAAGGACAAGACTGTATGGGAAAGGGCCCTGGGGGAATGTGACTTGAAAATCGAGTCAAAAAAAATCAAGATGACAATGTCAGATAGGTAAGAGAAGAACAGGGAAAGAATGATGTGACATATCTACAGAGAAAGAAGAGTATCAAGAAGATGATGCTATGAGAGTGTCAAAAGCTGCAGAGGTCAAGAATGAGTAGAAAAAAAGGGCTTCAAATTTATATCCTTCGGCTTTCAAAGTCTTTCAGAACTTGGCTCCTCCCTTTCTTTCTAATCTTCCTTGGATGTTATCAATGCCATTGCCCTTCTTGCTATTCACTGAACCCAACATTTCATCTCCTTACTTCAGTATTCTTCCTGGCTGTCCTCCAGGTCAGAAATAAGTCTTTTTTTCCCCTTATCTCTGACTCTTGAGTTTCTCTGGCTTCCTTAAAGTCTCATTTAAGTCTCACTTTACACCAAGTTTTTCCCAGTTCTCTTTGATCTTTGCCCTGTCTTTTGAGATTACCTCCCGGGACTATCCACCTCCACCTAATTTATCCTAAATATAGCTTGTTTGTACATAGCTAGGTAGATAGAGTGCTTGGGAGGAGAGTGAAGTTTTCAACAGTCATAAGGAAGTTTGGAAGGTGTACTTAGAGTCCAGTCTCAGATTAGTAAATATCTGAGTGTGTGACATGTAATCTGTTTGCCTCAGTTTTCTCAACTGCAGAATAAGGATCATAACAGCTCCTATTTTACAAGATTGTTTGAAAATCCAATTAGATAATATTTGCAAATTGCTTAGTATAGTACCTGGCACATATTAAATGATTCAAAAATACTTCTCTTTTAATTGTTGGCATATTGCCTCTCCTATTATTGTTCTCTTGGAGAACAGGGATGGAATTTTTTGTCCCTTTTGTATCTCCAGGACTTAACAGAGTCCTTGGAACATAACAGGCACTTAATAAATGCTAGTTGACTTAGCTAGAAATGGATCAGTCTTAGCTGAAAGAAATTTGAAGTATCACTAATGCATAATTAAAATATTCTACTACTCAATTGTATTCACAAATATATTCAATGAAACTAAGACTTTGTAGGGATAAGAACCATTTTCTGTCTTCCTTTCCCCATCCCCATGTAGACTGCAACCCCTCTATGCCTAAATAAAAGGTCATCATGAGCTAAAAATAGGAAAAAAAAACAACACCCTACAGCCAACCAGATGATAATTTAACTACTTATAGTTAAAATCATCTACAAGTTTTCCATAACATTAAAATGAGATACAAAATTTCCAGTATTGTAATGGTTACCATTTTGACATATGGCAAACAATGTATATACAAAAATAACTCCTCTCTTCAACTATTTTTTTCACTAAACTTTCCCCTACTTACCTATGTCATAAGGCAACTGATGGTTTCAAGTCTGAAGTAATATGGGACAGCTGTGGATCATAATGTCAGCTTTTATTAAAAAAAATTCTTTCCCCCCCCCCCCCAGAATATCATTCTTAGAGCTAAATCTTTTAAAGTATGGAACAATGTTCCTGGTCTAAGCTGTACAGCTGCAAAATAATGTTATTAGTCATAAAGTTTGTTGAAATATTTTTCAATGTTAGTAAATATGTTTTAAACATTAATAAAAAATGGATCAAAGATGGATCAAGAAATGTATCAAAACAAAGAAAACTGCCTCTGTTGTTTAATTATGTGTGACCTTGGACAAGTCACTTAACTTCCCCAGGCCTCTGAGTTTTCTCATATAAAAAAAAATGAGGGATTTGGACAAGATGGCCTCCAGTTCCTTTCCAGCTCTATGAACCTCTGAAAAACAAAGAAATAGGAGAAAGCAGTAACAATTTCCAAAGGAAATGAATGATATTAAAGTATGTAAATCCTATTCCTCACTTCTTCAATGACCACAGTGAAGGATTTAAAGCATTTTTGCTAATGAAATAATCTGTACATTAATATGAGTTAGGAGGAATGTTTATAGAGCTAGGTATTTAGATTTAGTTCAAAGTCTCAATCTAGAATTTTAATTCCAGGATGCCTGACTGGTCCTAAAATAGTCTTTTTTTTTTTTTAGGTTGTTTGTTTTTGCAAGGCAATGGGGTTAAGTGGCTTGCCCAAGGCCACACAGCTAGGTAATTATTAAGTGTCTGAGGCCAGATTTGAACCCAGGGACTCCTGAATCCAGGGCTGGTGCTCCATCCACTGTGCCACCTAGCCGCTCCCTAAAACAGTCTTTAAAGTATAAATAATCTGGAGTTGCCTATGTTCCCATTACACTACTTATTTCCATCTAATTTATTTCTTATATAAACATTTCGGGGTAAAGTAGAAATTTTATTTAAAGCAGATAGGAGGCAGTCTAGCACAGTGCAATGCCTACTTATACGTAAGCGGCAGATCCTGGACTAAATCTCTTTTTTTTCTTTTAGTTTTTCTGCAAGACAGCGGGGTTGAGCGGCTTGCCCAAGGCCACACAGCTAGGTCATTATCAAGTGTCCGGGGCCGGATTTGAAGTCAGGGACCCCGACTCCGGGGCCCCCCGGATTCAATCTCAATCAAGTTTTTGCAGCTACTTTGGAGACCCCCCCCCCCGGGGGGCGGGGGGCGAATCACACGTGTAAAAGGAAGGACGGAGTTAAATGATTTGGGGCCCTCCGTCTTCCAACCTCTGAATGAGATGTTTTGAAACCGGGCTGCGGGAGCTGGTTCTGCCAAAGACCTCGCCAACTCCATCCCAATATACGTGGTTCCCTTTCTTCATTCCTGAGCACTATCTCGTATCACCCTATGCATTTCCTTTCACGCTTAAAGCACACGCTTCTGAGAAGGGGCTCAAGGCACGGAGGAAGGACTAAGCAGACTCGGAGGATGCGATCCCTGCTCAGACCCGGCCCAGGCTTCTCCGGGCTTCGCATTGGATTACAATAACAAACATTTCTGTCCGAATGCGTGACTTCTCGGGGCAGGGGTCAGAGGCCCCCACCCTGGGCCAATCTCCCCCCATTTTGCAGATGAAAAAACTGAGGCCCCGGATTTAGGCCGCTGGCATGAGCGGGGTGGGGGGGCGCCTCCCAGGCCGCCCCCCGCCCGGGCCGCTCCCCGTCCCCGGAGCCCGCCGGGCCCGGCTCGCGGCCGCCCTCCCGCCTCCGCCGGCGCCCGCACTCACAGACATAGCCCGGCGCTCCCCGCCCAGGCGCGGCCTCTTCTCCGCCCGCCCGCCCCCAGCGAAGGCCGGGCCGTTCCCCTCCCGGATGCGGCTCCGCCCCGCGCGCCCCGGCCCCGCCCCCACCCGCCGGAGCCGCCGAAGCCGCCGGAGCCGCCGGCGCTTCCCCCCGGAACCCGTCCGTCCGCCCCGCCTACGGGGGGAAATCACTTCCGGGGCCGTTGCCAAGGAGCGCCGAGACGCGGAGGCCCGCGCTGACTCTGGGCCAGCGGGATCGCCATGGCCGCTCTGACCGACTCTCAGGTGCGGTTCGGCCGGCGGACCGGCCAGCCGCGAGAAGTCCCAGGTGAGGAGAGAGGGGATGGGCGGCCTGGCGCGGCTCGAGGCCCCGCTGCGAGGTCGGCTTCTCCGCGGCCGCCGGGGCCAGCTGGGGGAGCGGGGCGGAACGCGACGTGGAGGCGGGCCGAGGGGGGCGGCCAAGCGGGGCCCTGGAGTCCCGAGTCCCTGAGTGCAAACGCGGCCTCAGACGCTCAATCATCACCCAGCTGTGTGGCCTTGGGCAAGCCGCTTAACCCCACTGCCTCGCCAAAAAACAAAAAATTAATATACAACTCAAAATTCTATTTAGCAGTTTATAAGTATTACGAGGACTTGCTTTTGGGGTATTACGTGACAATATTTCAAAAAAAATAAAAAGTGCCACTGAAATAGTTGTTTTAGACTATTAATAAATACTTCACTAAATATTATAATAATTGTTAAACAGTTAATATTGTTAATAGTTAAATATAATAATCCTTTGTTACAATTGAAATTACTTTGTGAATTAATTTATTTTTAATTTTTAATATTTATTTAAATTTTTAATTTAATTTTATATTTTTATTTTATTTTATTTTTTATTTTAATTTTAAAATTTATTTTCTGCCTAATTAGGATATGTGAAGCCATCCTGCTAAAGTGATCATTGTAGTAAAAATAACACTGAATTTTGAAGCTAAAGGACTAGGGTATAAATTATGGCTGTTACTGGGAACTTCGTAAAATCACGAATTTTTGTGACTCTTCTCAGCTCCCTCTGTCACTTTATTTATGGAGGTTCATTATCAGTTGCTTATTTTGTTCACCAACCGTGAAGTCCAAGTTTCCCAGGAGTAGAAGGCCACTTTGCATTTGAACATCTAATATGGCAACAAGAAAGCAATACTTAAATCAGTTCAGTCAATTAGTCAACAAGAATTTATTAAGTACTTATTTTGTGGTAGGCAATATTGATGATGATGATGTTTGTCTTTCATTCTCAAAGAAGACCAGGACATCAGAATGGTGATGCCATGACAGGCATGAATCAGATTTGAATGAGGGGATGCTATGCTAACTCACTAGCCTCACCTTTCTCCTCCAGAGCCATCTGGGTTCAGTGCTCAGATATGAATCAAGATGACTGGCGATGCCCTCCATGAGCAACTAGGTGGTGAAACGGATAGAGCGCTAGCCTGGGAGTCAGATGGACTCTGACCTCAGACACTTGCCACTTACTAGCTACGTGACCTTGGACAAGTCACTTAATCCTGATTGTCTATTCATTCTAGAGCATTCAGGGTTCTGTAGTTAGGAATACAGAAGTGGCCAAAAAACCTAGACTGTCTGCTAAAGGAGCTCATTCTAATGAAGGAGACAGTATTTAAATAATTAGAAATATATAAGATACATTCAGAATAGATGGAAGTAATCTCAGAAGAGGAGGAACTTAGTAGCTAAGGCACTATATTGGGTGATAAATTTGTTTACAGTGAACCTCAAAGTAGAAGAGATTGCTTGAGTGATGGTGGCAATGAGTAAGTCTAAAAATGGCAATGAGGAGTAAGGAATATTCTGATTTCCCTCCTGGGACCAATGAATGAGGAAGTAAAGAAAAGTTATAACTAGGACTAAAAAGGATGACTAGGGATGTACTGTGATCTCGGGAAAGCCAGATCTCTCTGAATGCAAAAGATGGAGAGAAAATTAGAGGAACAGATTTAAAATAAAGGAAAATTTGTGATGCAGTGGATAGAGCACTGGCCTTGGAGTCAGGAAGACAGGAGTTTGAATCCAGCCTCAGGCAGTTGACACTTACTAGCTGTGTGACCTTGGGTAGGGCACTTAACCCTGATTGCTTCACATCTAGACCACCTCCTGTTATCCTGATTCACATTTGGCCACTGGGCCCATATGGCTTTGGAGCAAAAAGTGAGACTGGTAACTTAGTATTGTACCCCCTCATTCAACTGCAATGTATATGTTTTTCATGGCATCTTTCCCTGAAATGTCATAGTCTTCATCTAGAATGAAGGACAAATATCATCAAAACTTAAACAGTTCCTCATGGAATAGACCAACAGCACTGAAATAGAGCATTAGAAAGATAGGTTTAGATAGATCGAGGTATGAGAAAGGTATTTGGAGGGGTCCAGGCATGGTGTTTGTTTTTGGGCCATTAGTAATCCAGTTTCAGTGGTATTGAGAGAGTAAAGAGGGTTTAGGAGTTGCTAAACTTTGAGGAATAAGTCTAGGCCAAATATTTTTTAAAAAAATATTTTATTAGTTTTCCAATTATATACAATAGTAGTTAATACCTATGATCTTTTTTAATTTTTAATTTAATATTTATTCTCATTTTGTAAAAATGTTTTTATACACTAATAAAATATTCTTGTTTAACAGTAAACAAAATACCCCCTCCCCCCAAAAATATAGACTTGCTTGAGTGATAAAGTAAAGGGGAGAGAAAAAAATTAAAATTAAAAAAATTAATAGTAATAATTGTAGGTATGGCCAGGTGGCGCAATGCACAGAGCACCAGCCCTGGAGCCAGGAGCACCTGAGGCCATATCCGGCCCTATACACCCAACAATCACCCAGCCCTGTGAAATGCAAGCCACCCCAACCCCACTGCCCTGCAAAAACCAAAAAGAGAAAAAAAAAAGGCCCCAAATAAAATAAAACAGTAATAGTAGTAGGGGTGGCTGGGTGGCAGACAGAGCATTGACCCTTGAGCCAGGAGCACCCGGGTCCAAATTCAGCCTCAGACAACCAATGATCACCCTTGTTATGTGGCTCCAGGCAGTCCACCCAGCCCCATTTGCCCTGCCCCCCCCCAAATAATAATAATAAAAATGTGCTTTGAGTCTTTGTTCCAAAACCAACAAGTCTATTGCGGGTGGATCACATTCTTTAGGATAAGTCCATTGCAAAAGTTAGTTCCATATTTTTTCACCATTGCCATTGCTGATCGCAACTACCTCCTTTCATATTTCTCCACTACCATGTACTATATTCTCTCTCTCCTTTCACTCTGTCTCTGCTGTAGAGTAGTTGAGTGGCGCAGCAGACAGATCCCTGGTCCTGGGGCCAAGAAGCCCTGAGCCCTCATGCCACCCCTTAGGCCCAGCATCTACCTGGCCCTATGGTCCCAGACAGGCCTTCCAATCCCAGCCCCTTGCAAGAAGTAAAAAAGAAAATGTGTTATATCTGACCACTGTTCCCCCATGGTCCATCCTCTCCTCCATCACTCACATCCCCCCCTTCCCCCTGCTCCCCCCCTCCTTCTTACTCCAGATGCCTATACCCATTGAGTATATATATGCTTTTTCCTCTCCTAGCCCCTTGTGATGAGAGCAAAAATTCCCTCATTCCTCCTTGTCTTCTCCCCCTTCCATATCATTGCAGTAGCTCATTGTAATAAAGAAAAATTGTATTATATGAAATATCTTGGCCTATTCCCCCTCTCCTTTTTCTTTCTCCCATTACATTTCCCTTTTTTCTATTGACTCCATTTCTACACCATATTTTATCTTCAAATTCAGCTTTCTCCTGTGCTTCAACTATAAAAGCTCCCTCTACCTGCTCTATTAACTGAGAAGGTTCATAGGAGTATTATCAGTGTCATTTTTCTATGCAGGAATACATGCAGTTTATCTTCATTAAGACCCTCATATTTCCCCCCCTCTCCTCCAATCTCCATGCTTCCCCTGAGTCCTATATCTGAAGATCAAACCTTCTGTTCAGCTCTGGCCATTCCAAAAGGAACATTTGAAATTCCCCTGGTTCATTGAAAGTCCATCTTTTTCCCTGGAAGAGGACATTCAGCCTTGCTGGGTAGTTCATTCTTGGCTGCATTCTAAGCTCTTTTGCCTTCTGGTATATTGTATTCCAAGCCCTACAAGCTTCCAATGTAGTTGCTGCTAAGTCCTGTGTGATCCTGACTGCAGCTCCATGATATTTGAACTGTGTCCTTCTGGCTGCTTGTAATATTTTCTCTTTGACTTGGGAGTTCTGGAACTTGGCTATAATATTCCTAGGGGTTGGTTTTTTTTCTTGGGGGGATCAGTGGATTCTCTGCATTTCTATTTTGCCCTCTGCTTCTGGAATATCAGGGCAATTTTCCTGTAGTAATTCTTTGAAAATGATGTCAAGGCTCTTTTCCTGATCATAACTTTCAGGTATTCCAATAATTTTCAAATTATCTTTCCTAAGTCTGTTTTCCATATCAGTTGATTTTTCAATGAGATGTTTCACATTTTCTAATTTTTCATTTTTTTGGTTTTGAACTATTGAGTCCTGATTTCTCATAAATTCATCAATCTCCCTGAGTTCTATTCTTTGTCTGAAGGATTTGTTTTCCTCAGGGAGCTTTCTTATCTCTTTTTCCATCTGGCCAGTTTTGCTTTTTAAAGCATTCTTCTCCTCAATAACTTTTTGAACTGTTTTATGCATTTGACCTGAGCTTTTTTTTAGCATGCTATTTTCTTCAGCATTTTTATGGATTTCCTTGACTAAGCTGCTGACTTCATTTTCATGTTTTTCCTGCATCTCTCTCCTTTCTTTTCCCAGTTTTTCTTCCAACTCCCTCATTTGATTTTCAAAGTCTTTTTTTGATCTCTGTCATAGCCTGAGCCCAATTTTCTGTTTTTCTTGGAGTCTTTAGATGCAGGAGCTTGTGCTTCCTCATCTTCAGACTGAGTGTTTTGATCCTTCTTGGGCTCATGAGCAAAATATTTCTTAATGGTCTTCCTCTTGTTTCTCTGCTTGCTCATTTTCCCAGCCTGAGCCTGGTTTTGGGGTGCTTCTTGAGCTTTTGGGACACTCCCACAAGGGTCTCAGTGTGTGAGGCTCTGTCCTCCCTCCTGGTCTGTGAATGACCATAAGCACCCCCCCTCTGCCATGGGGCTGAGGTGGGGGGGGGGGGGCCTGCTGTTCTATGGCGGGGGGCCTAGACTGGGATCAGGATCTGAATGTGGTCAGAGCCCCAGAGTCCTGCTCCAGGGGCAGAGGACAGAGCTCTGCAGTCTCTCTTCACTCCCCTCCCTCAGCTCAATGGGCTCATGCCCTGGGGGCTCCTGCTTACCGGCTCTGCCTGCTTCTGTTTCCTGGATCTGGGCTGTGCTGGCCTTGCTGCTTGCTGTGTGCCCCTGAGGGCTGGGCTCCACGTGCTCCCTCTGGCAGAGGTCCCCTGCTCTTCCCCTACTTTGTGTCTGTGCTCCCCGGGGTGCAGCTCAGGAGACTCCCCAGCTACTGTGAGCTGTGGCTCCCAGCGCCCTGGGGCTGCCTCAGGGAGGCTGAAGTTCTTTGGCTCTGGCGGGCCACCCCTCTGGTGGGCTGCCCCTCTGGCAGGCCACCCCTCCGACCCCCGGGGAGCAGAGCCTTTCTGCTCTTTTTCAGGTTACCTTGAGTAGGAGAACTGCCTCCCTGGGCCCCTCCGTGGGTTCTGTCTCTCGAAAGTTTAGTTAGAGTCCTTAGTTTGTAAGTTTTATGAGAGAGCGACTAAGACAGGATCTGCTCTTGTTGCCATCTTGGCTCCACCCAACCTATCATCTTATGTAAGGTTTTGAATTTTACAATTTTTCCCCTATCTTCTCTCCCCACCCAAGGCAGTCTGATAATCTTTACATTGTTTCCATGCTATCTATATATTGATCAAAATTGAATGTGTTGAGAGGGAAATCATATCCTTGAGGAGAAAATAAAATATTAGAGATAGCAAAATTATGTTGTACATAAGACACTTTTTAAAAAAAATTTGAAGGTAATAGATTTTGGTCTTTTTCTAAAACCCCACAAGTTTGTGGGGGTTTTTTTTTGCAATTTTTTATTTTTATTTTTTTAGATTTTTGCAAGGCAATGGAGTTAAGTGGCTTGCCCAAGGCCACACAGCTAGGTAATTATTAAGTGTCTGAGGCCAGGTTTGAACTCAGGGACTCCTGACTCCAAGGCCTGGTGCTCTATCCACTGCACCACCTAGCCGCCCCTCCACAAGTTCTTTCTCTGGATACTGGTAGTATTCTTTATGGCAGGTACTTTAAAATTGTCCCTTATTATTGCATTGATGGAATAGGCAGAATATCTTTTTTTTGTTTGATGATATAAAATTAAAAATTTTTTATTCAAAATTAATATACCTAAAATTGAGAGATACAGTTAACTAAGAAAAATATATGGAGCAAATTTCTCTGTTAAAAGACTATCAGATGGGGTGGCCAGGTGGCTCAATGGATAGAGCACCAGGCCTGGAGTCAGGAGTCCCTGAGTTCAAATGTGACCTCAGACACTTAATAATTACCATGAAGCCTTGGGCAAGTCACTTAACCCTATTGCCTTGCAAAAACAAAAACCTAAAGAAAATATTTATAAAAGACTATCAGATATCAAATACAAAAGACCATCAAAGATACAGAAGGACTGGATTTGAATTTATAAGAATAAAAGTCTCAATTCCCAATTACAAATGATCAAAGAACATAACAGGTAGTTTTCTAAAAAAAGAAATCCAAACTTTCAACAGTCATATGAAAAAAAAAATCTTCCAAATCACTAATCATTAGATAAATGCAAATTAAAACAATTTATCAGCTTGTCAAATAAAACCAAAAAAATAAAGTGATCAATGTGGAAGGAACTGAAAAAGGGAACATTGCACTCTTTTTTTTTTTTTAGGTTTTTTTTTTTGCAAGGCAAATGGGGTTAAGTGGCTTGCCCAAGGTCACACGGCTAGGTAATTATTAAGTGTCTGAGACCTGATTTAAACCCAGGTACTCCTAACTCCAAGGCTGGTGCTTTATCCACTACGCCACCTAGCCACCCCTACATTGCACTCTTGATGGATACATTGGTTAGGCAGAATATATTGATGAATGAGATAAGCTCTGTCTATATACTTCTCTCGCCTGGTAGTAGATTCAGATGCTTAATGTTGAAACGATCTGAGTAATTCATATATGTGCCCTTTTTCATCATGTTCCTTTCATTCTGAGAGTTGCTAGCTCACTATAACTGAGATTTCTCAGTCCTAATTTATGTCAGGAGTCAGAACAATGCCATAACTGCCCCATAGTTCTCGCGATCAGTATTAAATTTAGATACTTTTTTTTTTAGGTTTTTTGCAAGGCAAATGGGGTTAAGTGGCTTGCCCAAGGCCACACAGCTAGGTAATTATTAAGTGTCTGAGGCCGGATTTGAACCCAGGTACTCCTGACTCCAAAGCTGGTGCTTTATCCACTACGCCACCTAGCCGCCCCTAAATTTAGATACTTTTTAAAGAAGTTCATGAGTTTACAAAAAATTATTTATTGAAGTCAGGAAGTTTCATCTTCCTGAGTTCAAATCCAGCCTTAGACACTGATTAGCCATTTGACCCTGGGCAATTCTCTTAACCCTGTTTGCCTCAATTCCTCATCTGTAAAATGAAATAGCAAATTATTCTAATAATTCTCAAAAATGTGACAAGGAAGAGTCAGATATGAATGAGAACCAAAATAACAGCAATAAAATTATCTTAAAGCCTTTTTAGATATTGTGGCAATATAGAATTTTTTAGAGAAAAAATTTTTGTCTAGAGATAATATTTTAACTTTTTTTTAGGTTTTTTTTTTTAAGGCAAATGGGGTTAAGTGGCTTGCCCAAGGCCACACAGCTAGGTAATTATTAAGTGTCTGAGACCTGATTTGAACCCAGGTACTCCTGACTCCAGGGCCAGTGCTTTATCCACTGTACCACCTAGCCCCAATATTTTACCTTTAACATTTTTTTTCCAAATCTCATTAGCGGAAACTGATTCCTGGACTGACAGCCAAATTCCATGTGACACTCTTTTACCAAATGGAGTAGATCTTCGTCAAGTTACTGTACTTCCAAATGATGAATGGAAGAGAATTCAAGATAGCCTTGACAAGTTGAGTAGAAAAGCAGCACAACTTCGTGCTGAAAAGAAGAAAAAGAAAGATATGCATTTAAATTCCCAAGAATTGGTGAAACATTGGGCCAATACTTATGCAGTAAGTAATGATCTATACCAAATATATAGTCATTAAAGAGTTAACTGTTGTTTATGCGAAAATTTGTGCAAGTTTATTGAAATTCATTTTAAAAATTGAGTACCATTATGTACAAGCCAATGCAAGGCAATTGCTCTAGTGATTAAAAAAAAAAAAGAGCCTTTGCTCTTAAACATCTCATAATCTTGTAGAAGACACATGTATACAAAAAACTGTGAATTATAATGTGAAAATTTAGTACCAGAGGCTTTGGTCTATAATAGTTCATAGAAGGTGTCAGATTACTGGAACACTTTTCTCTGTGTCTAGGAGATGACATTTGAATAGCGACTTGAATGATAGGAATTAATGGGTATATGCATTCTTTGTGAACAAAGGTGGAAAACCATGGGAATGCTAAAGGAACAATTCATAGTGTGAATTGACTGCAGGAAAGAGTGTGGGATAAATTTGTGAATAAATAAATTGTAAAGGATTTTGAATGCTAGACTAGCTTTTATTTGGCAGGTAATAGTAAGTTTTTTAAATGGGACTATACAAATAGATCATTGAGTCATCTACATAGAAATGATAATTTAACTCATGGAAAATGAAGACAACATGAAGAAATAAGAAAATAATTCTGAGAGCATCTACAATTTAGAGCCAACAAAGCATATTGAGAATGAATGGTGAGACAGACAGAAGGAGAGCCAGGAGATCCAGGAGAGTAATTTCTTGAAAACTCAAGGATGAGAACCAGGAAAAGACCATCAAATGTGGTAATTAAGAGATCATTGATTTGGGGAGAGAGTGGTTTTAAGTAGTATGATGAAGTCCAAAGCCAGGCTGCAAAGGGTTGAGAAGTTAATGAAGGAAGTGGAAGCAATTAGTATTTATTGGTTGGTTGGTTAGAAAAAGGGGGGGAAATAGGATAATAAGCTAGGTAGAAACTACTAAAGTTTTGTGTTGTTTTTTTTTAATGAGAAGGACTTGTACTGTTTTGAAGGCAGAGGGAAAGGAACCAGTACATAGGTAAAAGTCGAGGTTCTTGAGAGTAAAAATAAAATTGAGGGGACAATCTTCTAGAGATACTGAGAGAGAATGATAGTAAAGACAGAGCAGTTGACCTTGGTAAGGAGAAGAAGGTCTTTCTTTGGGAAGTCAGGGAAGAGATTTGGACTAAAGATAGATATTTGACACACGTAGAGGTGATAGTTGAATATTTGGAAATTGATGAGATCATTATGGGATAGAATGAATGCAAGGAATTGAGAAAAGAACTAAAAAAGGATCTTGGGGAATGCCAGCATTATGGAGGCCAAATGAGAGCTAATTAGAGAAGGGCAGGGAGCAAATAGTGAGGGAGTAAAGCCTGAAGATCAGGAGTCTGAGTTCAGCAGAGAGGTAGAGGATAAAGAAGACTGAGTAAAGATCATTGCATTTAGTCTATTGAGCTGAAGTGTTAAAAAGTCCAATTGGTTTTTATCTTAAGTCTTATCTAAAGCTTCATACACATACATACACACTCAGATACACAGACAGACACACATACAGAGTTTTATATAGATGAAAGAATTATGGTTAATGATCAGAAGTACCAGCCCTGGAGTCAGGAGGACCTGAGTTCAAATGTGGCCTCAGACACTTAATAATTGCCTAGCTGTGTGACTTTGGGCAAGTCATTCTAAAGTAGCTATGTTGAAGTTTTCCCTTTAGTACTATGCATTTGAATTTGTTTCTCCACCAGTTAAATTATTCTCATATTCTCAAGTCATTAAAATTTTTTACATAAAAAACATTTTAATCACTAAAAGAATTACTTCAACTAACCTTAGGTGTTTTAGTGGATAACTTAGCAAAAATTACAATGGAAGTCTACAATGGAAATTCCAAGTTGTGTTGTTTTTACTGTTTCTTTTTTTGCTAAAATTTCAGAAAAATGAAAACTGATTTTATTTTTTATAGGGGATGAGAAAACAGAAACTTAAAGCTAAAGAGTTACGTGCACAAGATGAAGAAAATGAAAGGATTAAAATTGACATGGAAGAAGAATTATATAAAGCACAGGAAAGAAAAAAGGCCATCGAAAGTGCAAAAATCCATCAATATTATCAGACAGATAGAGTGAAGACTTTCCATGTACTATCTATGATTCCTTGCTTTTCATTTCTATTTAATATTAATTCTTATACATATTTGGGTATTATTTTCATGACATGTTGCACATTTTTTTGTATAGAGGGCACTTCTTCTTAGCAAAGTTCTAAAGGAACGAGAAGCTCAGATTCAGTACAAGAACAACAAGGTAAAACCAGATGCAAAATGGGAGGAACTGTTGAAGCAAAATATTGAAAAAGATTTTCGAGAGGAACAAGAAAAATTAGACAAACAGCGAAATGACAGAATGGCACTTGCAAATGATCGTCTTAAACAGTATGTGAAATCTGACTTTCTAATGCACTTTCTCTTCTGATTTTTCAGTTCAAGGGCAGCTAGATGGCACCGTGGATAGAACATTGACCTTGAAGTCAGGATGGGAGTTCAAATCTAACCTCAGTCATTTACTAGCTTTTTGACCTTGGACAAGTCACTTAACCATGACTGCCTCTCATCCAGAGCCAGAAGAAAGTTTCTTTTTTTTTTTTTCTTGGACACAGTACGCCCTGTACAAAATTCTAAAATAGAGAAAATTTGTCTTTTGGCAGCCTTGACCTTCCTTTACTGTATCTCTTCAACTTCCTTCTATACCTTGAATGACTTAGTATTCTTAAAATCCTACTAAACTTTGTATCATGATCTTTTATCTAGAATTGTCATATATCAAAACATTATTTTCTACTCCAAAATGACCTAGTTCTCCTATCAATCAAAATATCCATTCTATGAGTATTGAAAGATATTAAGAGATAAGCAATCTGAATTAATTGATACATACACACACACATATACCTATATCTATCAACATACTTGTTAGCAATATTTGAATTTTTGAAAAATATAATTTCTTATATACTATGATATTCTGATTCTCTGCAAGATATTGCTATACCATTGGATGTTTTAAAAAATACTTATCAGCAGTTTATGTGTATGTGCATTAAATTTTCACATTTTAAAAAAATAAATATAATTAGCCACTCATAGAAAAGGATGAGATAACTGAAAGAGGGAGGGAGGGAGGGAGGAGGAGGAGGAGGAGGAAAGAGAGAGAGGGAGAGAGGTAGAGAGGACAGGACACCCAGGGCAATATCTCATATACATCCACATTTAAAGGGCAGGAAGAATATGAACAGTGAGCAAATGAAAATTCAGGAAGATAATATCAAGAATTATGAGGGAGCCCACCAGCTTTGGATTTAGAGATTTGTTTCATTAGTGTAATAGGATTGTCAGCCACATGCAAAGAGTGTATATATGGAGCATTATTTCTAAGACTTTAGTGAAAGAGAAAGAGGAGAATCAGAGAGAAATAAAATTAAGAGGGAGTATAAGTGACTTGCCTATATAAATACTACTAATTAACTGTCTTGCCACTTGGGTATTTGCCACAGAAGTTGTAAGGAATGGGAGCTCAATTGACTTTTTGATTTGGCATTAAAAGTAACATGGAGAGAAGAAAGTTGCTTTTAATTTGGGATAATTCCAAGGGATTTTTCAGCCAGTGTTTTAAATTGAGAAGTTGTTTCAAGTTTGCTGTTTTCCAAAGAGAAATAATATATTTTCCTCTTAATTAAATATTTTATTTGTTTTTTCAACTACATACAATGTAGTTTCTACCAAGCATTTTTTTTTTGTGTTTTGAGCTTTACAATTTTTCTCCCTTCCTCCCTTCCCTCTCCCCGAAAGCAATCCAGATATAGGTTTTGCATTTATTTATTTATTTATTTGGTATAACTTATAGGGGATGAGAAAATTTTGACATAGGTCAAAATTGAATGTGTTGTGACAGAAGAATCAGCTCCAAAAGGAAGATAGAAAACATAGATAACAAATCTCTTAATTTTGATTCAGAATATACTATACTCTGTATATGCTTAACCAATTTTCTCTCTCATTCTTTATACTTCTTTTTTTTTTCCTGTTTACTCTTTTCATTCTTTAGAATGAAGGAGCGAGAAGAAATGGAAGAACAAAGGAAAAGAGAAGAAGAAAAAGATGCCAAAGAAATAGAAAAACAGGCTAAATTGTATGAATTAGAACTGGCAAAGAGACAGGAAAAGAAGGAAGAAAAGATGCTTGAATGCAAGAAAATTCATCTTGTAAGAATAAAATACCTTGATTATTTAGAAGTATAAAAATAAAGCTGGGGTGGCTTGCCTTGCAAAAAATAAAACATAAAAAAAAATAAAGCTAACTTGACTAGCTTATGTCCTCTAAGCCAAAACTGAGTAGGAGAAGATAACTAGTAATATTGAAATAGAGGGGAGCCTGAAAAGGCATGAAGGAAAGAAAACAATACACATTCCTAGGCTTAAACAAATTTTTTTTTGAATTATAAAGATTTTATTTATTTTGAGTTTTGCAATTTTTCCCCTAATCTTACTTCCCTCCCCCCACCCCCACAGAAGGCAATTTGCCAGTCTTTACATTGTTTCTATGGTATACATTGATCCAAATAGAATGTGATTAGAGAGAAATCATATCCTTAAGGAAGAAACATAAAGTATAAGAGATAGTAAGATCAGACAATGAGATATGTTTTTTTTTCTAAATTAAAGGTATAGTCCTTGGTCTTTCTTCAAACTCCACAGTTCTTTCTCTGGATACAGATGGTATTCTCCATTGTAGACAGCTCCAAATTGTCCCTGATTGTTGCACTGATGGAATGAGCAAATCCATAAATGTTGATCATCACCCCCATATTGCTGTTAGGGTGTACACTGTTTTTCTGGTTCTGCTCATCTTACTCATCAGCTAGCAAATTTTTTTAACTAAGACTGTAGTCTCAAAATTAGCAATCAGAACATTTTCTGGTGTTTCCATAAAATGGTGTCTGACAATCACAGAATCATAAATTCTCAAAATTGTACATATTCATAGTTCTTTATTAACTGAATTTTTTTTTTGCAAGGCAATGGGATTAAGTGACATGCCCAAGGTCACACAGCTGGGTTATTATTAAATGCCTGAGGCTGGATTTGGACCCAGGTCACATTTGAACTCAGGTCCTCCTGACTCCAGGGCCAGTACTCTATTCACTGTACCACCTAGCTGCCCCTACATAGTTCTTTAGATGAACTTTATTCCTTATCTTATCATGTCTACCATACCAAAGATATAAAGGGTATTGGACCTGACTGCCAACAATCTGGGTTCACTTCTTTGCACCATGTCCTGATTGAGGAGATCGACCAGGAGCCGGTGCCCCAGCCCACTCCCCCCCATAGGGCAGACCAGCAAGTCCGACCCCATCTTTAACCCCAAGTATGGTTTGCTCCTAGATTCAATGACAAATGACAAAGACGCTGCTCTCTTCCTTTTTTCTGTTTATTAATTAAACTAATCCCTTTAATTGTGATCACTATTTTATTTTAAAGATATCCCCTTCACTTATAGATATTTCGGGTTTTTTTTTTTTAATAAATTCTTCTTAGCCAAGTGACCTTGCTTTATTTGACCTCTCAACTGTGATTCTTTATAGAACAAATGGTCTAGTAAAAACTTAGGTCTCCAGAGCACTCAGGGAATGAAGCAGCTTTGCTATTTGGAATTCTGAGTGACAGGGATTTGCTCTTTGAAAGAATTTAAACTTAAAAAAAATTGGAGTCTAAAATATATTTTACTTCTCTTTGTCAACATAAAGTATATCCTGAAAATCTTATATCATGGTCATTATTATACAGGTCAGTTATGCTGTTTGGTAAAAAAAATGTCCTTAACCATTTATTTTTTGAGTTGTGTTTACCCCTATATTACATGGTCCCAAATTGCTTTGTATTCCTTTGCTGTCAGCTATCCCTACTTTCTACTTTAGTGGGTCTACTTATGGCAATTCTTTTATCCTCTAGAAACCAACTTATTAGAATTCTGTGTAAAAATAGAGTAGATAAGCAAGTCCCAAAAGTTTGCCCCTTCAGGATGAGGAATTTTAACTTTAATATGTAAACTTTCAGATATCTGCATTGGGTATGAAGAGAGTTTTTTTTCCTTTCCTTCCTAGTTTTTTTTTTATTTATTTAAGACAATGGGGTTAAGTGACTTACTTGTCCAAGGTTACACAGCTAGACAATTATTAAGTGTCTGAGGCTGGATTTGAACTCAGGTCCTCCTGACTCCAGGGCTGGTGCTCTATCCACTGCACCACATAGCTGCCTCTTCTTCCTAGTTCTTAATCAGTTTCCTGATAGGTCAAGTGGTACCATGTATGAAACCTGGTATAAAACATTAAGATAAAATTTTTAAACAATGAATGTCAATTTTTAGATTATTTTAGATAGTGAAATTTGTGTATAACTTTGGGGAGAGATTTTTCTTTTATTTTGAATAGATGATGGAGATAACCTTGAGAAGTAACTAAGCCAGAAGAGAGACTTAGAAAGTAAGAGGTGGAAGAGGATCTCAAGGCTGTTGTACATCCCTAAGTGGGATGTAAATAAAGAAGTAAATATTGGCCAGGCAATCCCTTCATGGAAGGAGACCTCACTCTCATGGAGACAAGTTAATTTTTTCATTTTTTTTAAATAGCATACTTACACATTTTTTGAGGAAGGGTCTTAGGCTCAGTAGGCTGGTTAATAAGAGTTGTTCCAAGCAAGTCCCCCCAAAAAAGGATACATGAGAAGTTCTTGACACAGGCTATGAATCCAACTTCCAGGCCATAGGAAAGGAAAAGAATGCTAGAAAATGGGAAGCTACAATATCTCTATATTTCCACTGTTTAACCTTCACATTTAAAAAATCTGTTTCTGATGACTATCTTCTTTAAATACTATTTTGTTTATAATCCATGAGGCACCAAACTTCAAATCATTGTTTGATTCTGAAATTTTGTTTGGTCATTATGTTCAAAGTTTTTTGTCTTGGCAGTATTGCTATTGTTCTCTCCTCCAACTTTTATATCCAATCAGTTACCAAATTCTGTCAATGATTTTCTTAGTAATGTTCTTTATATCCCTTTCATTAAGTTCCATTGCTACTACTACTGCTCACTGGCTTCAGTGACAATCAACAAGTATTTATTATTATTTAGTGCTTACTTTGTTCCAGAAATTTTAAATAAGTACTAGGGATAAGGTAAAAAAACCCTTAAAGGAAGGATTATCAGAAGGCACTGGGAGTACCATGACAAGGCTCTTATTGAAGGAAGGATTTGATCTGGGCCTCATCTCCAATTGTAATTTTTTGGATTTTTTCCCCATTTTTTTATTATTAAAAATGTTTAATTTTCTTTATTCTTTCAAGACTATATAGTTTTTTCCTCTGCATGTGGATGGCATATGGAATGTCATTGTTTTCACATACTATTTCCCAGTCCTCATTTGTTCACAACATTTTGGCCTCATTTTTTTTCATCTGTAAAGTGATGGAGTTGGACTAAGATGCCTATGGAGTTCCATCTAGCTCTAGACTGATGATCTTTTTTTGCAAGATGACTGGCTAAAGGGGTTTTCTGACATTTTTAGCTTATCGTAGTCTGTGGCCATGAAATTACATATACTGATAAGAACGATTGTTTTTATCTTTTATAAAAAACTGATATATTTCATTTTCTTTTTTCTTTCAAGGAAACTATGCAAAATAGAAATATAATAAGAGCAATAGAGGAACAACAACGAGAGGAGGAGGATGAAAATATTAGACAATTTGTCATAGCAAAGAGAGCTCTGGCAAATATTAGAAGAGAAAAAGATGCTGAAACATTCAAGTAGGCTACGTTTTAAAATGGTTTCTGAAATAATTGCTTTGATAGTAAGTGTGAATATATATGATAGTGACACATAAAACTTAAGAGAGCCATATTGCTTATTATACACTCCATAACTTGACAATTGTATGATGAAAGTATTTCAGATGTATCTAGGCCAAACTGTATTTTGGAGAAATGTGTTTGATTATATTGTTGTTCTGCTTTAGCAGATTTTGGGAGTGGTGGGTGAGAGGTGGAGGGATATATCATATTTTGGGTAGTTCAGATTCTTATGGAATCTGAGTTGGAAAAGAACCTTGGATAGTATCTAGTTTGGTTACATAGCGAAAGAATCACCCCTAGAAATTCCTGATAAGTTGTCATACAGTCTCTGCTAAAACAATGAGAAGAATCTCACTATTTCATTAATTAACTGATTCTATTGGTGAACAGCTCTGCCAGTTAGAAAGTTATTTTTACTCTGAGCCCACTTTTCCTCCATATAACTTCCTTTTATTCTTTTTTTTTTAGTTTTTTTTTTTTTTGCAAGGCAGTGGGGTTAAGTGGCTTGCCCAAGGCCACACAGCTAGGTAATAAGTGTCTGAGGCCGGATTTGAACTCAGGTACTCCTGACTCCAAGACCAGTGCTCTATCCACTGCACCACCTAGCCACCCTACTTTTATTCTTTGCTTCTAGTTTTGTCCCCTTGATTTAAAAAACAAGTCCAGTTCTTCTTCCCTCTTAAGCCACAAGCAATTTCTTCTGCCTTGGCCTTTATCTTTCTTTTATGTACCTTTATTTTATTTCTATTTTTTGTTTTTGTGTAAAATATCAGCTACTTTAGCTTAGACTTCAAGTTCCTTGTAGGTATCATCTTCAAAAAAAAATATTTTTAAATTTCAAGGATTTTCTCATTTAGGCAAAGTACTACTTAATCTTTTCTTTTTAAATTTAATTTTACTGGGGGCAGCTAGGTGGCACAGTGGATACCACTAGGTATTGGGGCCGCTAAGTGGCTAGAGTACTAGCCCTGGAGTCAGGAGTACCTGAGTTCAAATCTGGACTCAGACACGTAATAATTACCTTAGCTAGCTGTGTGGCTGTGGGCAAGCTGCTTAATCCCATTGCCTTGCAAAAACCTAAAAAAATAAAAATTAAATTAAATTTTACTTTCAGGTCTGTATTCTCACTCTTCCCCTTCCTTCATCTCCAGTTTAAAAAAAGCAAGAAAAACAAAATCCCTGTTACTCACATGTAATCAAAAAAAAAAAAATGCCAAAATTGACTCTGTCCAAAAAGTGTCTCAAGCTGTACTCCTAGTTTGTTATCTCTGTTAGGAGATGAGTAGTATGGTTCATCTTGAGTCTTCTGAAATTTTGTGTTTGGTCATTATGTTCAAAGTTTTTTGTCTTGGCAGTATTGCTATTGTTTAAATTGTTCTGGTTCCATTCATTTCATTTTGCATTAGTAATTCTTATGTCTTCCCAAGCTTCTCTGAAACCATCCCTTTTTGAGCATAGTTCTAAATTGCTTTTCAGAATGGCTGGATGAGTTTACAGTTCTACCAACAGGGATTTAATATGCCTGACTTTCCACATCCCCTCCAGTATTTGTCATTTTTATTTGTAATCTTATGAGCATTTATCTACTTGTGATTTAGAGCTTTTTTTCTTGATAGTTTGGATTTTTTTTTCTTTTAAAACTGAGTACTTATTTGCCATGACTATTTATCAATTGGAGAATGGCTCTTAAAACTTTGAATTTATTCTATGTATATATATATATATATATATATATATGCATATATATAAATATATATGCATATATATATATATATTAGAAATGAGATTTTTTTTCAGAGAAACTTGCTACAAAGTTGTTAGTTTGTTGTTGTTTTCTCATTTGCCTATTTTTTTTTTCTTTTGCAAGGCAGTGGGGTTAAGTGGCTTTCCCAAGGCCACACAGCTAGGTAATTATTAAGTGTCTGAGGTCAGATTTGAACTCAGGTACTCCTGTCTCCAGGACCCGTGCTCTATCCACTGTGCCACCTAGCCGCTCCTCATTTGCCTGCTTTTAATTTTACCTGGATTTGTTTGTTTGTGCTAGGGACCATGTCTTTTTTTTTTAATTATTGATGTAATTTGTTTTTATATAACATTCATACTTCTAAATTTCTCTCTTCAATAAACTATACCTTGTAACAAAAGGTAAAAAAAAAACAAAGAAGCAGTTCATAAAAATCAGTCAACATATCAGCTGAGTCTTTTTTTTTAGGCGAGAGCAAATCTACATTTTAATAGCTTTTTTTATTTTTTTTTATCAGGGTCTTTTATTTTTCTTTATTTTTTAATTTAATATTTATTCTCATTTTGTACAAATAATGTTTTTTTACATTAATAAAATATTCTTGTTTAAGAGTAAATGAAAATACCCCCTCCCCCCCATAAATATAGACTTGCTTGAGCGATAAAAGGGGAGAGAAAAAAAATTAAAATTTAAAAAAATAATAGTAATAATTGTAGTTATGGCCAGGTGGCACAACAGATGGAGCACCAGCCCTGGAGCCAGGAGCACCCGAGCTCACATCTGGCCCCATATAACCAACAATCACCCAGCTTTGTGACATGCAAGCCACCTGGGCCCCACTGCCCTGCAAAAATCAAAAAAAGAAAAAGACCGAAAATAAAATAAAATAGTAATAATAGTAGGGGTGGCTGGGTGGCGGACAGAGCATTGGCCCTTGAGCCAGGAGTACCCGGGTCCAAATCTGGCCCCAGGCAGGCCACCCAGCCCCATTTGCCCTGCACCCTCCCCCAAATAATAATAATAAAAATGTGCTTGAGTCTTTGTTCCAACACCAACAACTCTGTCGTGGGTGGATCACATTCTTTATGGTAAGTCCATTGCAAAAGTTACTTCCATATTTTTCCACCGTTGCCATTGCTGATTGCAACTCCCTCCTTTCTTATTTCTCCACTACCATGTACTATATTTTTTCTCTCTCCTTTCACTCTGACTCTGCTGAGTGACGCAGCAGACAGATCCCTGGCTCTGGGGCCAAGAGGCCCTGAGCCCCCATACCACCCCTTAGGCCCAGCATCCACCTGGCCCCATGGTCCTGGGCAAGCCATCCAATCCCAGCCCCTTGCAAGAAGTAAAAAAGAAAATGTGTTATATCTGACAACTCTCCTTCCATGGTCCATCTTCTCCTCCATCACTCACATCCACCCCTTCCCCCTGTCCCCCTTCTCTCCTTCTTACTCCATATGTCTATACCCCATTGAGTATATATGCTGTTTCCTCTCCTAGCCACCTCTGATGAGAGCAAAGATTCCCTCATTCCCCCTTGCCTTCCCCCCTTCCATATCATTGCAATAGCTTATTGTAATAAAGAAAAATCTTATTATGTGAAATATCTTGGCCTATTCCCCTTCTTTTTCTTTCTCCCATTACATTTCCCTTTTTTCTATTGACTCCATTTTTACACCATATTTTATCTTCAAATTCAGCTTTCTCCTGTGCTTCAACTATAAAAGCTCCTTCTACCTGCTCTATTAACTGAGAAGGTTTATATGAATATTATCAGTGTCATTTTTCTATGCAGGAATACATGCAGTTCATCCTCATTAAGTCCCTCATATTTTCCCCTTCTCCAATCTCCATGCTTCACCTGAGTCCTGTATCTGAAGATCAAACCTTCTGTTCAGCTCTGGCCATTCCAACAGGAACATTTGAAATTCCCCTGGTTCATTGAAAGTCCATCTTTTTCCCTGGAAGAGGACATTCAGCCTTGCTGGGTAGTTCATTCTTGGCTGCATTCTAAGCTCCTTTGCCTTCCGGAATATTATATTTCAAGCCCTAAGAGCTTCCAGTGTAGTTGCTGCTAAGTCCTGTGTGATCCTGACTGCAGGATATTTGAACTGTGTCCTTCTGGCTGCTTGTAATATTTTCTATTTGACTTGGGAATTCTGGAACTTGGCTATAATATTCCTAGGGGTTGGTTTTTTGTGATCTCTTTCTTGGGGGGGATTGGTGGATTTTCTCCATTTCTATTTTGCCCTCTGCTTCTAGAATATCAGGGCTTTTTTCCTGTAGTAATACTTTGAAAATGATGTCAAGGGCTCTTTTCCTGATCATGACTTTTAGGTATTCTAATAATTTTTAAATTATCTTTCCTAAGTCTGTTTTCTATATCAGTTGTTTTTTCAATGAGATGTTTCACATTTTCTAATTTTTCATTCTTTTGGTTTTGAAGTATTGATTCCTGGTTTCTCGTAAACTCATCAATCTCCCTGAGTTCTATTCTTTGTCAGAAGGATTTGTTCTCCTCAGAGTTTTCTTATCTCTTTTTCCATCTGGCCAATTTTGCTTTTTAAATCATTCTTCTCCTCAATAACTTTTTTGAACTGTTTTATCCATTTGACCTAAGCTGGTTTTTAGCATGCTATTTTCTTCAGCATTTTTTTGGATTTCCTTGACTAAGCTGCTGACTTTATTTTCATGTTTTTCCTGCATCTCTCTCCTTTCTTTTCCCAGTTTTTCCTTCTAACTCCCTCATTTGATTTTCAAAGTTTTTTTTGAGCTCTGTCATATTTCTGTCAATTTCTGTTTTTCTTGGTAGTCTTTAGATGCAGGAGCTATTGCTTCCTCATCTTCAGACTGAGTATTTTGGTCCTTCTTCGGCTCATTTGCAAAATATTTCTCAATAGTCTTCCTCTTGTTTCTCTGCTTGCTCATTTTCCCAACCTTAGCCTGGTTTTGGGGTGTTAATGAGCTTTTGGACACTCCCACAAGGGTCTCAGTTTGTGAGGTTCTGTCCTCCCTCCTGGTCTGTGAATGACCATAAGCGCCCCCCTCTGCCATGGGGCTCAGGTGGGGGGGGGCCCTGCTGTTCTATGGGGGGGCCTAGACTGAGATCAGGATCTGAATGTGGTCAGAGCCCCAGAGTCCTGTTCCAGGGGCAGAGGACAGAGCTCTGCAGTCTCTCTTCACTCCCCTCCCTCAGCTCATTGGGCTCATGCCCTGGGGGCTCCTGCTTACCAGCTCTGCCTGCTTCTGTTTCCGGCTCTGGGCTGCAGAAAGACCAGGCTGCTGGCAGTGTGCCCTGAGGGCTGGGCTCCATGTGCTCTCTCTGGCAGAGGTCCCCCGCTGTTCCCCCACTTTGTTCCCAGTGCTCCTTGGGGTGCAGCTCAGGAGACTCCCCCGCTGCTGAGAGGCGGCTCCCAGTGCCCTGGGGCTGCCTCCGGGAGGCTGAGGTTCTTTGGCTCTGGCGGGCCACCCCTCTGGTGGGCTGCCCCTCCGACCCCGGGGAGCAGAGCCTTTCTGCTCTTTTCCAGGTTACCTTGAGTAGGAGAACTGCCTCCCTGGGTCCCTTTGTGGGTTCTGTCTCTCAAAAGTTTAGTTAGAGTTCTTAGTTTGTAAGTTTTATGAGAGAGCGCCTAAGACAGGAGCCATCTTGGCTCCGCCCCCCAGCTGAGTCTTAACAGTATATGCACAGTGTTCCATATTCATGTTTCTTAACTTATCCAGTGAAGGGAGAAAGGTTCATTTTTCCATTCCTTCTTTTGGGGACAAGCTTGGTAATGTCTTTTTTTCCCCAATTGATATTTTATTTTATTTTTCCAATTACATGTTATGAAAGTTTTTCAACATTCATCTACCATGCTTGTGCATATTTTTAAAGTTACATAACTTCCTTCTACCCTCCCATCCCATCCCCCTCCCCACAGCAATCAGTCAGGTATTGTACATCTATATTTGTATTTAGTATATTTACAGATTAGTCATTTTTGGTATGAGAAATTAGTATTAGAAAAGAAATATGTGGGAAATTTTTAGAAAGTTAATGTAGTTCATTCAGATTCTGTAGGGTATTTTGTTTTTTCCTCCTCCAGATGGGAAAGCATTATCCATAGGCAGTCTCCCAGAGTTGCCCTAGCTCTCTGAACTGCTCTGAGGAGCTGCATCCATCAAGGTTGATCAATTCAGTGTGGTTGTTAATGTATGCAGTGTTCTCTTGGTTCTGCCTCCTTCACTTAGCAGGAAAAGCTAGCAATATTAGAATGACTGAACAATAATTAGACCTTAAGCAACTAAGTTTTGTGAATGTATCGTCTTTAACTTTTGTGGTATGGCCACAGACTTACCACAAAAGTCAGCCATTTGGAGAGAATTTACTGCTAAGTAGATGTGGGAAAAACAGAGAAGCCCCCCAAACCTCAACTTGGTTCCTTCACCTTCATATTCTGCTTTAGAATGTTATTTGTTTACTTACCTTATTTCCCATATTTCCTGAAGGCAGAGACCATATTTATTCATTCTGTATCCTCCATAATGCCTAGTGTACTATCTTGTACAGATTCTTCTTTTTTTTTTTAATGTTTTTTTTGCAAGGCAAACGGGGTTAAGTGGCTTGCCCAAGGCCACACAGCTAGGTAATTATTAAGTGTCTGAGACCGGATTTGAACCCAGGTACTCCTGACTCCAGGGCCAGTGCTTTATCCACCATGCCACCTAGCCGCCCCTCTTGTACAGATTCTTAGAAAATTTTAGTGCATGAATCACATTTATATTTTAAGAGCTTAGTTTTGCTCAGTCTATACAATTATTAAAAGTATGGTTTTTACAAAATTTTATTTGTTTATGGCAGTGGGGTTAAGCGACTTGCCCAAGGTCCTCCTGACTCCAGGGCTGGTACTTTATCCACTGAGTCACCTAGCTGCCCCTTACCGTTTTTTTTTAAGATTTTTGCAAGGCAATGGGGTTAAGTGGCTTGCCTAAGGCCACAAAGCTAGGTAATTATTAAGTGCCTGAGACCAGATTTGAACCCAGGTACTCCTGACTCCAGGGCCAGTGCTTTATTCACTAGGCCACCTAGCCGCCCCTCCCCTTATCATTCTTTCAAGACTTTTGTAATTCTCTAAAAGGAAACATCTCTGTGAAAGGGGAAGGCCAAAAGCATTTAAGTGTTTAGGATGTGCTGGGCACTGTGCTAAGCACTTTATAAATTTCTCATTTCATCTGAATGTATTTCTATGATATTTCTGTAGTCAAAGTCTCAGATCATAAGATCATTTATTTATGGATTTATAATAGGGAGGGACCTTATAGATCATTCAATCTAACCACATCATTTTAGGCAAGATTGTAGCTTAACATTGTATTTTCATTATACTTATATCTGAATTTATGGGCTCACATTTAAGGGTCTCACACTCTCAGACTTCCATTGATTTTCCTATATATTCAGCCATAGATTTTGTTGCTATTTATTTGTTAAATATATTCACATAATCCATATTTATTGGGAAGTCATATGCTGACAGCATAATGAGAAGTTCAGGACACTGACACACTGAGGACCTTGGGAAGTACAAAAAAAAAGCAGAGTTGTAGAGAATTTAATAAGACTTTTTATGAATTAAGTAAAGAATAAAGAATTGGAAAATACTCCAGATTTCTTAAATTACAGTCGCTTCCTAACAAGCCTATCCTTGCTCCTCTTGACAAATGATAATTCTTTCACAGGTTGATGGAAGAGCGTAAAGAAAGGATTTTTAACTTCTTAAATGAACTTAATAGAAAGAAACTTGTCAATGAAGGTGAACTTGCTGCCAGAGAGATTGTAGAAACTGAGGCTGAAAAGGAAGAGGCTGAAAAAGAAATAAAAGAAAAAAGGGAAGCAAGAATCAAAGAGATTGAAGACTATAGAATTGCAGTGGTAAAGTATTCTTCTTTGAAAAATGTATCCAGAACTAGGAATGGGTAAAATAATTTTCCTACAAAGCTAAACAACTCACTAAGGTATTTTTGTACTTCAGAGATAATAGAACATTCATAACTTAAAGAACTGTGAATCTGTCACAGCACATCAGGGCTGGAATGAACATTAGTGATCATCCACTATTACAATCCATTATTTAGTAATAGAGAAAATTGAAACCCACACAAATGATGTAACTAGCTCAAAAATGAGGTCTTTTGACTCCTATTTCAAAATCCTTTTCATTACTTTATAACAGGGAGCTCAGATGGGGAACTGGGAGAAGTTCCTCCCAGTTCCCCTAACTTCCCTCCTTCTAGTCTGACCTAGTAGGGAAGGACCCTCAAGGTTTCTTACCAAATTAAGAGTCTAGGAAGGGTCTTCCCCTCCTAAACTGATTTTATTTTATTTTTTTGAACTAGGTTAGAGGCCATTCTTTGCCTACTCTTAGTCACTGAATGGATCAGTGTCTCAGTCAGATTGAGACTTAGGAAAGTCCTTGTCTTATAAAGACTAAGGTCTCCCACTGCATCTGGATTCTTATTCGGTCATTTTTATCTATCTCTGGCCACTGGACCCAGATGACTCTGGAGGAGAGAATAAGTCTGATGACTTTGCACAGCACCCTCTTATTTAAATCCATTTCACTTGCAAGTCTTGACCTCACCTTCCTGATTGGGAACAAAAGACAACAGCAGTAACAACAAGCATCTATGTATCAATTCATATAAATTTTCCCAAATTTTCTGAATTCTGCAATCATATCTTGTGCTGCAGTAATATTCCACTAAATTCATATACTCTAGTTTTTTCAATCCATTTTCCCCAACCAGCTCTTTGCTTCAATAAAAAGTAGTGCTCTAAATATTTTAGCATAAATGAAACTTTTCCCTCTATCTTTAACCTCTTTGGAATCTAAATGCCTGGCAATGATATTTTCAAGATCAAAGACTAATTTTTTTTAATATAATTCTACATTACTTTCTGGAATTATTATTCTAACCCATAGGTGTACCTGTCTCCTCACAGCCCCTTCAGCTTTTATATTGTCTTTGCCAATCTGATGTTTGTGAGGTAAAAAGCTTAATTTGCAGTATTAAATAACTGAATCACTAACAATTAGTGATTTAGAACAATATTCATATTCATGTTATATCATCAATATTCATATGTTATTAATTTGCATTGTTTTTGTAAATAAATAGGTTCATTTTTCAGGTAACTGGTCATAAATATATTTGTTTTTCTCTCTGCACACATCTAGATTAACAGTAAAAAGGAGCAGGAAGAACAAAAAAAAAAAGAAGATAAAGAAACCTTGAAAGGTTTCTTGAAGGCAGATAAGTTGTTTGAGGAACATGAAAAGGAAAAACAGCGAAAAGCAGATGAGGAAAAGAAGATGATACAATCATTTATCATTCAGCAGATAGTAATTATGCAAATATTCTAATTCCTAAAATTTTTTTCTTATAAAAATGTTCCATGATTAGCATGTTTATCTTTACAAATACACTAACAATATATTTTCATATTTGCAGGGGTGAATCAGGAGGGACTGAGATTTCTAAATTAAATGACTTATAGTAGCAGTTTCTATTTTATAATTATTTTACTTGATTAAAATTGTTATGCATTGTTGCTTTTTGTAAGTTAAAAAAAAAGCATGTTTCTCATACTTTTTTGTACTTGCAAGTTTCTTTCAGCACAAACCCACCAAAAACATAAAATACAGAGGGCTATGAGATTCCTCTCCTTCAATTTGTCCTTTGCCAGGTATCCCTTAACATAGACATGAAATTGGAGTTGAAGAGCTTCTGAAATAGTTGGATAATAAGTTGATTCAGTTGAACAATCATTTATTGACTAGAGACTATAAAGACAAAAACAAAAGTAAAAACATAGTATTCTCAAGAAGCTTACATTCTACTGGTGGATACAATAGATAAATAGAAAATAATTTGAGAGAGCAAACTAGCAGGGTGCAAGGGGCATAAAATGTGGGAAAGTCCAAGGAAAAGTTTCTTGTAGAAATCAGTATTTGAACTAAATCCCAACAAGAGGCTTAATGAAAAAGGGAGGGCTCAAAGGAACAGACTAAAAATAGGCTCAAATTTAGGAGATTGAATACCAGCATCACAGCCAGAAAGTGGAATATATATAAAAGGAAATAAAGTGATCATGGAGCTGGAAGGTACCTCCTGGAGAGGATGCAGCCAGATTGTGGAGGGCTTTAAAAACAAGGGAGTTTATATGTAAGATTTTAATGATCTGCATGAAGTAATTAAATGATATAAGCAGAGCCAAGAACATATTGGATACATAATAGCAGTGTTGTTTGAAGAATAATTTTGAATGACTAAGCTATTCTGGGTATTCTAAATATTCAAATTGACTACAAAGGACCCAAGATGGAAGAAGCTGTCCACCTCCAGAGAGGGAACTGATAAGTAAGCAGAGTATGGTTTCTCACACACACACACACACACACACACATCTATGTCTGTGCCTGTATGTGTATCTGTGCCAAACGGTGGCCAAGGGAGACAGTTTGGAACCTAAAATATAATAAAAAAATAAATTAAAATAAACTTTTTAGCACAGTCAGATGAGATTGCAACCATGAAGATGAAGGATTGGAGAGGGAAATCAATTATGATCCAGACTCATAGCAGAGTGAATGGGAACAATGGAATGGAAGGAAGAGCTACTTCAGAGTCTGTATAAAGAATGGATAAGGAAAGGGGAAGGAGAAAGAAAGCAATATCAAGGATTACTCAAAGGTTGTAGACCTGTGTGGCTGGATTTGATAGTGGTGGTATCATCAGAAATAAAGAAATTTGTAGAGAGGTCGGGTTTAGAAGGAAATCGATTTAGTTTGGAACCTGTTAAGTTTGAGTTTTAGATTATTCAACATGCAGTTGGATATGTGGAACTTGAGTTCAAAAATAGTATTGGATTTGTATATAGAGATTTGGAAGTTATCTATGTACATGCAATAATTAACCCATAGAAGCTGGTGAGATCAGCAAAAGAGAAGGTATAGTGACCTAATTGTGGACATTTAGGGGCAAAAGAACAGATGATTTTCTCAGAAAAATGAGGAATAGTTGGATATGGGAAAAGAACAGGAGAGAATATTCTCATAGAAATCGAGAGAGGAGAGAATCCACAAAGCCACAGAGAAGTCTGGAAGGATGAGGACTAAGAAAAGGCTGTAAAATTTAGCAGTTAAAGAACATTGGTAAAGATAGTTTAATTAAAGTATATGTAGAAGCTATTGTTTTCTCTAAGAAATAGGATGTGAGGGTGAGAAGTGATTTAGGAAATTAGTTCAGAGGGATGGCAGTAAAGTAAAGATTAAGGATGGAGGAGAACTGAATTTTTGTAGGCCATAAGGAAGGGAATGAATAGATATGTTTAGGAAGAGAGGAGAACTCAAATGATGGAGATGGAATCAAGAGCCCTAAGAGGGGTGTTGGCCTTGACCCTGGCCTGAAGCAAAGGAGAAGAGAATGGGGGGGGCTAATGTCAATGGGATGATTAGGGGTAAGGTGCTCTTATCAAATGACCTCACTTTATCAATAAAATAGGTAAGACTAACGCTTTATTGAATGAAGAGCAAGGGGCGGGAAACTGAAGACAAGAGATTTAGAATACCCTCTGTGAGGAGTGTGATTGCAGGGAAGAATAAGGATATTCCATATGAATGTGTACACATACAATGAAATATTCACAGTAAGGGCCCATTTGAAATAAACTTGTAGAAGACTCAATAGGCATATTTGTGTGACTTCTGTCACATAGCTAAGAACAGAGGTTTTGAAAGCCTTAAGATTATGGCTACAATTTTAGTTGGTACATGTCTTTAGAAAATTTATGACCCTGAAAAAATACTGACTTAAGCAAAATTCTGAACCCATAACAAGTATTTGGTCAGGCACAACTTTTATAAAACAAATTATTATTGAACTAGTATTCTTATTATAGTATACTAGTATAGCTGATACATACTTTCTTCTTTTTTCAAATAGGCTGAAAAGAAGGTTAATTCAAAGCAACAATTGGAAGATGATTTGGAATATTACAGAGAGAGTGAAGATCTTTTGACTGAAGCCGAGAAGGAATTTAAGCAATATGCAAGAGAAGTCATTGAATCCGAATCAAAGTCATCAAAAAATATTTATCCTCTGTTAAAAGCTGTAAAGGATGGTCCTGGAGGTGGCCACGGACCACCTTTTCCAGAGAGAGGTGGAATCAGGCCCAGCTATCAGTCAAGGGATTTCTATGGAACTCAGATGCCTAGTTATGCCTCTAGGAGACGACTGGAAGAAAATAATATTCAAAAGACTAAAGGAAGACTAGGTTTTACATGGTAGAAAACAAATTTTATTTTTTCATTTTAAGGAAGAATTTGTCTAAAAATTTTAATGCAGTTAACAGAAGAGGTATTTTCACTGCATATATGTCATTGAATTAAGTTCTATTAAGTAACTACTATAAATAAAATGACTATTCATTGAAATGCTGTTCATTGTATGATAGTGATAGACTATTCAAGTTATGCCTTGAAACACAAAGCCCTGAATTATATTCTTTTAAGTAGCCCTTCAAGTAAAATAGAGATCAATATAATAAAAAGTTTGAAATCTTTTGAAAGGCTTTTTATATTGGGGAAAAAATCTCATACGTCATGACAAAAGTTAGAAGGATTGATGGAATAACTCTGGCCTTTATTAGTCCTGGACATTATACCAGGACTGTTAACTCACTTTGCATTTTTAGTCTTTGTTATAAGGAATGCTCTATGGGTAAGGAAGGGAGGAGTAATACCCTTTTTTTTAAAGAAAAATTTTAATTATTTTGAGTTTTGCAATTTTCCCCCCCATTCTTGCTTCCCTCCCCCACCCCCCACAGAAGGCATTCTGTTAGCGTTTACATTAGTTCCATGCTATACATTGATCTCAGTTGAATGTGATGAGAGAGAAATCTTATCCTTAAGGAAGAAAAATAAAGTATGACATAGTAAAATTACATAATAATATAATGCTTTTTTTCCCCTAATTTGATGGTAATAGTCTTTGGTCTTTGTTCAAAGTTCATCTGGATACAGATGGTATTCTCCATTGCAGATAGCTCAAAATTGCCCCTGGTTCTTGCACTAAAGGGATGAGCAAGTCCTTCAGGGTTGATCATCACCCCCATTACCTTTTTTTTTTTAATCTTTTAAAAAAACAATATTTTCTCCAAATTACATGTAAAAATAATTTTCAACATTCATTTTAAAAACAAAATTCCAAATCAATCCCTCCCTACCCTCCTCATTGAGAAAGCAATTTGATATATAGGTTATGCATATGTCATCATGCAAAACATTTCCATATTATTCATATTGTCAAAGAAAATAGACCAGAAATAAAAACCCAGCAAAAAATAAAGTAAAAAATGTTATGCTTTGATCTGTATTCAGATTCCATCAGTTCTTTTCTTTGGGGATAGGTAGCATTTTTCATGTCGAGTCCTTCAGAGTTGTCTTGGATCATTATACTATCTTGCTAAGGAGCTAAGTTATTTACAATTATAATTGATCAGCTTACAATATTGCTATCACTGTACAATATTTTCTCTACTCATTTCACTTTTCAGCTGTTCATGTAAGATTCCAGGTTTTGCTGAAATCATCTAGATTATCATTTCATATATCTTTTTAGTTTTAGGGGGTTTTTTTAGGGTTTTTTTTTTTTGCAAGGCAAATGGGTTTAAGTGGCTTTCCCAAGGCCACACAGCTAAGGTAATTATTAAGTGTCTGAGACCGGATTTGAACCCAGGTACTCCTGACTCCAAGGCCAGTGCTTCATCCACTACACCACCTAGCCGCTCCATATGATATCTTTTTAAAGGAAGAAGTTATGTGAAAACAAAAATCTCAATAAAATTTAAAAACAAAAAATAAAAAATTAGAAAATAATGGTGCTAGATCATTCTGCTAACAGCTGTGGCAAAGGGATGAATTACAGTTTTGACTATGTAAAATTTAAAAAAAAAAAAACCTGCACAATGAAAAGTTGTATACCCAGAATAAGGAGGAAAGAAATAGTGGAAGAAAATAAAGCTTAAACACTTCTAATAATTCTGACATATAAAATTTATATTAAACTGAAGCAAATTTACAAGAGCAAAAGCCAATAGTTAAGTGGCAAAAGATATCAATGGGCAATTTTTTGAAAGTTCATTTAGAAAGTGTTGCAGCTCTTGCCTTGTATTACTTGCTGGGCTATATACTACATGTCTATGATGATCACACCTCTGTCTGACAGTTCTTCCCTTCAAGATCCAGTTAGGTGATTCTGACTATGAGAAGTCTTTCCTGATCCTGTAGTTAAGAATCTCAATTTCTTCAATGATCTTTCCTCAAGGGCAGGGATTATCTTTCATTTTTTTTTCATTTAATGTCTGTATCCTAGTGTCATTTGAATTTAATTAAATCAAAAATTATCTGCTATGAAAAAATTTTCAAAATATTTAATTTCCAGAGAAATGTAAATTAAATCAACTTTGAGATTCCACTGATACTCATTGTATTAGCAAAGATAGTAAAAGAACAATACTTAAAGGCAAATTATAATTTGGTTGGGGCTAAAAATAGACAAAATCGAATGATCAATACTAAAATAAAACACATACCCTTTGACCCAGGATCTCACTGTTGTAATTATAGCTCTTAGAAATTGACAAGAAAGCCCTAGCAGAAGTATTCCTAGTAGCATAGTAAAAACTGAATACAATTAAGGAACAAACAAATATAGACAATTACTGCCATGAACTATGCATGGAAAGACTTGAAGTGATGCATAATGAAAGTGAAAGCAAAATTATATGTGTATGGATACACACACACACCTATGTGTATATATGGGCATGTGCGTACTTAACGGTGTATAATGTATGTATACATAAATATAATGTGTATATACAATTATTTACACATCATATTACTATGTAAATATGTCATTTAACCTCTCAAAACTCTGACAAGCAACTCTTTTTAAAATTTTTTTTATTAAAGATATTTGAATTTTACAATTTTCCCCCCAATCTTGCTTCCCTCCCCACCCCCACCCCACAGATAGCACTCCGTCAGTTTTTACTTTGTTTCCATGTTTTACCTTGATCCAATTTGGGTGTGATGAGAGAGAAATCATATCCTTAAAGAGAACAGAATTCTCAGAGGTAACAAGATCAGACAATAAGATATCTGGGTTTTTTTCCAAATTAAAGGGAATAGTCTTTGTACTTTGTTCAAACTCCACAGCTCCTTATCTGGATACAGATGGCACTCTCCTTTGCAGACAGCCCAAAATTGTTCCCAATTGTTGCACTGATGGAATGAGTGAGTCCATCAAGGTTGAACATCACTCCCATGTTGCTGTTAGGGTGTCCAGTGTTTTTCTGCTTCTGCTCATCTCACTCAGCATCAGTTCATGCAAATCCCTCCAGGTTTCCCTGAAATCCCGTCCCTCCTGGTTTCTAATAGAACAATAGTGTTCCATGACATACATATACCACAGTTTGCTAAGCCATTCCCCATTTGAAGGACATTTACTGGATTTCCAATTCTTTGCCACCACAAACAGGGCTGCTATAAATATTTTTGTACAAGTAGTGTTTTTACCCTTTTTCCTCATCTCTTCAGGGTATAGACCCAGTAGTGGTATTGCTGGGTCAAAGGGTATGCACATTTTTGTTGCCCTTTGGGCATAGTTCCAAATAGCTCTCCAGAAGGGTTGGATGAGTTCACAGCTCCACCAACAGTGTAATAGTGTCCCAGATTTCCCACATCCCTTTCAACAATAATCATTATCCTTCCTGGTCATACTGGCCAATCTGACAGGTGTGAGGTGGTACCTCAGAGAAGCTTTAATTTGCATTTCTCTAATTAATGATTTAGAGCATTTTTTTCATATGGCTATGGATTACTTTGATCTCCTCATCTGTAAATTGCCTTTGCATATCCTTTGACCATTTGTCAATTGGGGAATGGCTTTTTGTTTTAAAAATATGTCTCAGTTCTCTATATATTTTAGAAATGAGTCCTTTGTCAGAATCATTAGTTGTAAAGATTGTTTCCCAATTTACTACATTTCTTTTGATCTTGGTTACATTGGTTTTATCTGTGCAAAAGCTTTTTAATTTAATGTAATCGAAATCATCTAATTGGTTTTTGGTGATGTTCTCCAACTCTTCCTTAGTCATAAACTGCTCCCCTTTCCATAGATCTGACAGGTGGACTAGTCCTTGATCTTCTAATTTGCTTATAGTATTTTTTATGTCTATGTCCTGTAACCATTTGGATCTTATCTTGGTAAAGGGTGTGAGGTGTTGGTCTAATCTAAGTTTCTTCCATACTAACTTCCAATTATCCCAGCAATTTTTATCAAAGAGAGAGTTTTTATCCCAATGGCTGGACTCTGGGTTTATCAAACAGCAGATTACTATAATCCTCTTCTGCTTTTACACCTAGTCTATTCCACTGGTCCACCACACTATTTCTTAGCCAATACCAAACAGTTTTGATGACCGATGCTTTATAATTTTAGATCGGGTAGTGCTAAGCCACCTTCATTTGCATTTTTTTTTCATTAAGCTCCTGGCAATTCTTGACTTTTTATTTCTCCATATGAATTTACTTACAATTTTTTCTAACGCATTAAAGTAATTTTTTGGAATTTTGATTGGTAGGGCACTAAACAGATAGTTTAGTTTTGGTAGAATTGTCATTTTTATTGTATTAGCTCTTCCTAGCCATGAGCAGTTGATATTTGCCCAGGTATTTAAATCTGATTTAATTTGTGTGAGAAGTGTTTTATAATTGTTTTCAAAAAGATTGTGAGTCTGTCTTGGCAAATAGACTCCCAAATACTTTACGCTATCTGAGGTTACTTTGAATGGGATTTCTCTTTCTAGCTCTTCCTGCTGTATCTTGTTAGACATATATGGAAAAGTGGAGGATTTATGAGGGTTTATTTTATAACCTGCAGCTTTGCTAAAATTGCTAATTGTTTCCAGTAGTTTTTTTTAGATGATTTCTTGGGATTCTCTAGGTAGACCATCATGTCATCTGCGAAGAGTGAGAGTTTTGTCTCTTCCTTCCCAATTCTAATTCCTTCAATTTCTTTTTCTTCTCTAATTGCTGATGCTAACATTTCTAATACAATATTGAATTACTAGTAGTGGTGATAATGGTCATCCTTGTTTCACCCCTGATCTTATTGGGAATGCCTCTAGCCTCTCTCCATTGAGTATAATGCTTGTTGATGGTTTCAGATAGATACTGCTCATTATTTTAAGGAACAGTCCATTATTACTTACACTCTCTAGTGTTTTTAGTAGGAATGGGTGCTGTATTTTGTCAAAAGCTTTTTCAGCATCTATTGATTTGATTATATGATAGGTTTGCTGTTGATATAATTGAGTATACTAACAGTTTTCCTAATATTGAACCAACCCTGCATTTCTGGAATAAATCCTACTTGATCATAATGTATTATCCTAGTGATGACTTGTTGTAGTCATTTTGCTAAGATTTTATTTAGGATTTTTGCATCTATATTCATCAGGGAAATAGGTCTATAATTTTCTTTCTCTGTTTTAACTCTTCCTGGTTTAGGTAACAGTACCATGTTGGTCTCATAGAAAGAGTTAGGCAGAGTTTCATCTTTCCCTATTTTTCCAAAGAGTTTAATATAGGATTGGAACCAATTGTTCCTTAAATGTTTGGTAGAATTCACTTGTGAATCCATCTGGCCCTTGAGATTTTTTTTTAGGGAGTTCAATAATGGCTTGTTGAATTTCTTTTTCTGAGATAGGGTTGTTTAGGTATTTAATCTCTTCTTCATTTAACCTGGGCTACTTATATTTTTGTAAATATTCATCCATTTCACTTAGATTATCAAATTTATTGGCATAGAGTTGGACAAAATAATTTCAAATTATTACTTTAATTTCCTCCTCATTGGTGGTGAGTTCACCTTTTTCATTTATAATACTAGCAATTTGGCTTTCTTCTTTTTTTTAATCAAATTGACCAGAGGTTTATCAATTTTATTGTTTTTTTCATAATACCAACTTTTGGTTTTATTTATTAATTCAATAGGTTTTTTTTGCTTTTGCTTTTATTAATTTCTCCTTTAATTTTTAGAATTTCTAATTTGGTATTTGATTAGGAATTTTTGATTTGTTCTTTCTCTAATTTTTTTAGTTGCATGTTTAGTTCATTGATTTCCTCTTTCTCTAATTTATTCATATAAGCATTTAGAGCTATAATATATCCCCTGAGAGTTGCTTTGAATGAATCCCATAGGTTTTGGTATGTTGTTTCATCATTATAATTATCTAGGATAAAATGGTTAATTCTTTCTATAATTTGTTTTTTGTTTTTTTAAAATGAGTTTATTCAGTTTCCAATTTGTTCTGGGTCTATATCTCCTTGGCCCAGTATTGCATATGACTTTTATTGCATTGTGATCTGAGAAAGATGTATTCACTATTTCTGCCTTTCTGCAGTTGATCATTAGGTTTTTATGTCCTAGTACATGGTCAATTTTTGTATAAGTTCCATGTACTGCTGAGAAAAAGGTATATTCCTTTCTATCCCCATTCAGTTTCCTCCATAAGTCTACCATATCTAATTTTTCTAACAATCTATTTACCTCCCTAATTTCTTTCTTGTTTGTTTTATGATTGATTTATCTAGATCTGATAGCGGGAGGTTGAGGTCTCCTAGTTTTGCTGTCTATGTCTTCCCGTAATTCTTTCAGCTTCTCCTCTAAGAATTTGGGTGCTGTCCCACTGGGTACATATATATTCAATATTGAAATGACTTTATTGTCTATGGTACCTTTTAGGAGGATAAAGTTTCCTTCCTTATCTCTTTTAATGCTATCTATTTTTGCTGCTGCTTTGTCTGAGATAAGGATTGCTACCCCTGCTTTTTTTACTTCAGCTGAGGGAAAATATATTTTGCTCCAACCTTTTGCCTTTACTCTTTATGTATCTCTCTGCTTCAAATGAGTTTCTTGTAAGCAGCATATTGTAGGATTCTGGTTTTTAATCCACTCTGCTATTTGCTTACATTTTAAGTGAGAGTTCATCCCATTCACATTCAAGGTTATGATTACTAATTCTTTATTGCCCTCTGTGCTATCTTCCCTCTGTTTGTATTTTTCCCCCTTCCCCCCCTTTTATCCATATTCCCCAGTATTTTGTTTTTGAATACCACCTCCTTCAGTGTGTTTGCCCTCCTATATCACACCCTCCCCTTTTTTCCCCTTTCCGTTTTTCCCTTTTCCCTTCCCTTCCTTTTGTTATTTCCCCTTATTTCCCCCACTCCCTTTCCCTTTCTCCTTCCCCCCTCCCCTTTTCCCCTTTTAATACTTGAAAGGTTAGATGTTTTATAATTTAACTGAGTATGTGTAGGTTGACTTTTAGCCAAGTCTGATGAGAAGAATATTCAGGTGTTTCTCCTCTGCTCCCTTCTTCCCCTCTATTACCATAGGTTTTTTGTACCTCTTAGTGTAATGAGATTTGTCCCATTCAATCCCCTCCCTTCTCTTGTTTCTTTCCTGTCCCCCTTTTTAGGGAGGTAGTGTATTTTTTTAGATCATTCTATCTAGGTCATAGAAAATTCTGAGTGTCTGTCCCTTCTAGTTCACTATATTCTATTGAATAGAGTCAAAATTCCTGAGGGTTATTAGAGTCTTTCTCCCAAGTGGGGTTAAAGCCAGTTACATCCTATTAGATAGCAGTCTCATGGATAGGTCATGGATGTCCATCATTTCTGGCTAGGTATATTCTCTCTGTTAGAGTTACATTTCTCAGGATTTATGAGAGTCTCCCCCCCCCCCCCCATGCTGGGATATAGTCAGTTTCAACTTACTGGATTGCATTTTTTTCCTTTTACCGCCCCCCCCTTTTTTTTTTTTACCTTTTCATGTGTCTCTTGAACCTCCTGTTTGATGTCCAAATTTTCTGTTTCGCTCTGGTCTTTTCATCAGAAATTTTTGGAATTCTTCCATTTCATTAAATGTCCATCTTTTTCCCTGGAAGAGAAGGCTCAGCTTTGCAGGAAAGTAGATTCTTGGCTGCATTCCAAGCTCCCCTGCTCTTTGAAATATCTCGTTCCAGGCACTTCGATCCCTTAAAGTTGATGCAGCCAGGTCCTGCGTGATCCTTACTGTGGCTCCTTGATATTTAAATTGTTTCTTTCTGGCTGCTTGCAGGATTTTTCTCTTTTATCTGATAGTTCTGCAGTTTGGCCACAACATTCCTTGGTGTTTTCATTTTAGGATCTTTTTCTGGTGGGGATCGATGTACTCTTTCAATAAGTACTTTGCCCTCCAATTCCATATCAGGGCAGTTTTCCATCACTAGATCCTGTAATATTAAGTCCAGGCTTTTTTTTCTCTTCAATGTTTTGAGTAAGTCCTATAATTTTCAGGTTGCCCCTCCTCGATCTATTCTCGAGGTCAGTGGTTTTGTTGATGAGGTATTTTACATTTGCTTCTATTTTTTCTATTTTTTAATTTTGTTTAACTGACTCTTGCTGTCTCATGGAGTCATTAGTTTCTGTAGACTCCATTATTTTTTGGGGGGAGGAGTTTTCTTCATTAACCTTTTCAACTCCTTTTCCAATTGGTCAAATCTACTTTTGAAAGAGCTTTCCATTTGACCAATCGAGGTTTTGAGAGAATTAATTTCTTTTTGCATTTGCTCGTTTGAGGATCTGAGAGAATTATTCTCATTTTGTAATTGTCCAATTGATGATCTGAGAGATTTATTCTCCTTTTGTTTGTCCAATTGTACTTTCTAAGGTATTAATTGTCTCTCCCAAATTTTTAAGCTCCTTCCTTATTCAAGGAAGTCTTTCTGTGCTGGAGACCAGATTGTATTCTCCTCAGAGGTTCCAGGTCTCTCTGAGTTGGGGTTTTTCCCTTCCAGGAATTTTTCTATGGATCCACCTTTCTGCTGAC